>NC_092161.1:13245156-13280156 GCF_045791955.1 Oncorhynchus clarkii lewisi | reverse complement strand
TTCGTTCGCTCATTCTCTCTTTCTCTCTTTCTCTCTCTCCATGAATGTCATACACACTGACATTATTATTGCATCTGTTTGTGATATGAACATGCATAAACATTCAGAAATTATTCCGACCACACATTTTGCTACTTTAGAGCCTTATTATAGAATTGATTCAACACACAATACCCAACAATGACAAAGCAAAAACAGGGTTTTCCATTTTTCTTTTCTTCTCATTTTTAAAACATTAAAAACTGAAATACCACATATACATTTGCATTCAGACCCTTTAATCAGTACTCTGTTGAAGTGCCTTTGGCAGCAATTACAGTGTTGAGTCTTTTTCAGTATGGTGGTACAACCTTTCTTCTCTGCAGATCCTCTCAAGCTCTGTGAGGTTGGATTGGGAGCATCGCTGCAGAGATATGTTCAGGTTTCTCCGGAGATGTTCGATTGGGTGCAAGTCTGGGCTCTGGCTGGACCACTCAAGGAAATTCAGAGACTGCGTGGTCTTGGCTGTGTGCTTAGGGTCGTTGTCCTGTTGGAAGGTAAACCTTAGCCCCAATCTGGGGTCCTGAGCGCTCTGGAGCAGGTTTTCATCAAGGATCTTTCGGTACTTTGCTCTGTTCATCTCTATCACTGAAAAACATCCCCACAGCATGATGCTGCCACCGCCATTCTTCACCATAGGTATGGTGCCAGGTTTCCTCCAGACGTGACACTTAGCATTCAGGCCAAATAGCTCAATCTTGGTTTCATCAGACCAGAGAATCTTGTTTCTCATGGTCTGAGAGTCTTTAGGTGCCTTTTGGAAAACTCAAAGTGGGCTGTCATGTGTCTTTTACTGATGAGTGGCTTCTGTCTGGCCACTCTACCACAAAGGCCTGATTGGTGGAGTGCTGCAGAGAGGGTTGTCCTTCTGGAACGTTCTTCCATCTCCACTGAGGAACTGGGGCTCTGTCAGAGTGACCATCGGGTTCTTGACAAAGGCCCTTCTCCCCTGATTGCTCAGTTTGACCTGGCGGCCAGCTCTATGAAGAGTCTTGGTTCCAAACTTCTTTCATTTAAGAATGATGGAGGCCACTGTGTTCTTGGGGACCTTCAATGCTGCAGATATGTTTTGGTACCCTTCCCCAGATCTATGCCTCGACACAATCCTGTCTCGGAGCTCTACGAACAAGTCCTTCCACCTCATGGCTTGGTTTTTGCTCTTACATACACTGTCTATTGTGGGACCTTATATAGGCAGATGTGTGCCTTTCCAAATCATGTCCAATCAATTGAATTTACCACAGGTGGACCCCGATCAAGTTGAATAAACATCTCAAGGGTGATCAATGGAAACAGGATGCATCTGAGCTCAAATTCGAGTCTCAAAGCAAGTGTTTTGTATTTGTAATAAATTTGCACAAATTCTAAAAAGCTGTTTTCACTTTATCAATATGGTGTATTGTGTTTAGATTGATGGGGGGGAAACTATTTAAATACATTTTAGAGTAAGGCTGTAACATCAAAAAAATGAAGATAAAGTTAAGGGGTCTGAATACTTTCTGAATGCACTCTATATTATAGATATTGAATTTGGCCATCACTGCACTCTCAAAAATAATATGATGCCTCTGTCGCTGTTCTTGTTGGGGCAGTGCTGGGATGAGAGGTAAGTTATGTGTTAGAAGTAAATATCCTTCAGGTGGATTGTCTTTCACATTGGTCAAAGGATAGAGAGATGTTTACTAATGACTGTACTCTACTCTCTCTTGTCTCTCTCCCATTTCATTCTCTCTCTCTCTCTCTCTCTCTCTCTCTCTCTATCTCTCTCTCTCTCTCTCTCTCTCTCTCTATTGTCTCTCTCTCTCTATTGTCTCTCTCTCTCTCTCTCTCTCTCTCTCTCTCTCTTGTCTCTCTCTCTCTATTGTCTCTCTCTCCCTCTCTCTCTTGTCTCTCTCTCTATCTCTCTCTCTCTTGTCTCTTTCACTGTTCTCTATCTTAGGGTACCAGTAATTATTAAAGGGTTTTAGTGACTTCAAATTTCATTAGCATGGTTAACAGAGACAGCCACATCCCCGTGTGCTGTAGGAGAGGGCTAGACAGAGGCATCTAGGATTACAGTTATTGATTTTGTAACTGCTACATCAGAGAGTGTAATGCTTTCATAATTTCAAATAAACTGTCTGGTTGCAAACAACTAATGAGCTATACAAACGAGGTACTGGAACAGGGATTGGGGTTACTTTCTGAGTGTTGATACTTAACTCAAAATTATGTTTTGACTGGCTAGCTAGCTGTGTTGGTGTTTGGCTAGCTAGCTAGCTGTGTTGGTGTTTGGCTAGCTAACACCATTTTGGTGTTTACAAATTCCCACCATCTTGGGGATATTTATTCATTTATTTTTGTTTTACTTTTCTTTAACTAGGCAATTCAGTTAAGAATAAATTCTTATTTACAATGACAGCCTAGGAACAGTGGGATAACTGCCCTGTTCAGGGCAGAATGACAGATTTTTACCTCGTCAGCTCAGGGATTTATCTTGCAACATTTCGATTACTAGTCCAAAGCTCTAACCACAAGGTTACCTGCCGCCCCGGGTTATTGGGATCATGTATACTGTGCTAATGCCAATAGAAAAAAAAGAGTACTGGAAAACAGTAGGGCGAACTTTACAAATGATGCGTTTGTGGTTACGTTGGGGACACCATCTTTATGCACCTTTGACTGTGCTTGAGCTGTGCTGAGAATTTTTTAAGTATGAAATCCAAAGGTGCAGTATTCTAGAACACTGCTGTGTGTACACAGGAACTCAGCAAAAAAAGAAACGTCCCTTTTTCAGGACCCTATCTTTCAAAGATAATTAGTAAAAATCCAATTAACTTCACAGATCTTCATTGTAAAGGATTTAAAAACTTGTTTCCCATAAACAATTAAATGGTGTGAAATTGCAGATTTGTCAAAAACAAACGATAGACAACAACAACAACAAACGGAAAAAGATTATGGATTACACTTAAACTCTGCTCTCCACCTATCGCTCTCTCTCTCTCTCTCTCTGTCACGCCCTGACCATAGTTTACTTTGTATTTTCTATGTTTTGGTTGGTCAGGGTGTGATCTGAGTGGGCATTCTATGTTACATGTCTAGTTTGTCCAGTTCTATGTTCGGCCTGATATGGTTCTCAATCAGAGGCAGGTGTTCGTCATTGTCTCTGATTGGGAACCATATTTAGGTAGCCTGGGTTTCACTGTGTGTTTTGTGGGTGATTGTTCCTGTCTATGTGTTTTTTCACCAGATAGGCTGTTTAGGTTTTCGTTACGTTTTGTTTTGTAGTATTGTATTGGAGATTCGTGTTTCGTATTATTAATAAACATGGATCGTAAACCACACGCTGCATTTTGGTCCGACTCTCCTTCGTATGAAGACGAAACCCATTACAGAATCACCCACCACCAACGGACCAAGCAGCGTGTCAACAGGCAGGAGCAGCGCGAGGAGAAGCGCAATAAGGATTTCTGGACATGGGAGGAAATCCTTGACGGGAGAGGACCCTGGGCTAAACCAGGGGAGTGTAGCCGCACTAAGGTGCAGCGGGAGAAGAAACAACAGGAACAGCCCAAGGAGGAGTACAGTATGGAGTATACTACTTGGGAGGAGATCGACAGGTGGGCGGCCGACCCAGGGAGAGTGCCGGAGCCCGCCTGGGATTCGCTGGAGCAGTGCGAGGAAGGATACCGTAGAATGGAGGCGGTGAAAGCAGAGAGGCGCTGGTATGAGAAGGCAGCACGGCGACGCGGATGGAAGCCTGAGAGGCAGCCCCAAAAATTTCTTGGGGGGGGGCTAACAGGGAGTATGGCTATGCCAGGTAGGAGACCTGAGCAGACTCCCTGTGCTTACCGGGGGGCTAGAGAGACCGGACAGGCACCGTGTTATGCAGTGGTGCGCATGGTGTCTCCAGTGCGGGTGCATAGCCCGGTGCGGTATATTCCAGCTCTGCGTGTCGGCCGGGCTAGATTGAGCGGTCGAGCCTAATGCCATGAAGCCGGCTCTACGCAGCTGGTCCCCAGTGCGTCTCCTTGGGCCGGCTTACATGGCACCAGCCTTGCGCTCGGTGTCTCCGGTTCGCCTGCATAGCCCAGTGCGGGCTATTCCACCTCGCCGCACTGGCAGGGCGACCGTGAGCATTCAACCAGGTAAGGTTGGGCAGGTTCGGTGCTCAAGAGCTCCAGTGCGCCTGCACGGTCCGGTTTTTCCAGTACCACCTCCACACCCCAGCCCTCCGGTAGCAGCTCCCCGCACCAGGCTTCCTGTGCGTGTCCTTGGCCCAGTACCACCAGTGCCAGTACCACGCATCAAGCCTACAGTGCGCCTCGCCTGTCCAGCGCTGTCGGAGCCCTCCTCCTCTCCAGCGCTGTCGGAGTCTCCCGCCTGTTTAGCGCTGTCAGAGCTTTCCGCCTCTACAGCGCTGCCGGAGTCTCCCGCCTGTTCAGAACTGCCAGTTAGCATAGAGCTGCCAGTTAGCTTAGAGCTGCCAGTTAGCTTAGAGCTGCCAGTTAGCAAGGAGCTGCCAGTCTGCAAGGAGCTGCCAGTCTGCAAGGAGCTGCCAGTCTGCAAGGAGCTGCCAGTCTGCATAGAGCTGCCAGTCTGCATGGAGCTGCCAGTCTGCAAGGAGCCGCCAGAGCTGCCTGTCTGCAGGATGCCGCCAAAGCTGCCAGTCTGCAAGGAGCCGCCAGAGCTGCCAGTCTGCAAGGAGCCGCCAGAGCTGCCAGTTAGCATGGAGCAGCCAGGGCCGCCAGTCAGCATGGAGCAGTCAGGGCCGCCAGTCAGCATGGAGCAGCCAGGGCCGCCAGTCAGCATGGAGCAGCCAGGGCCGCCAGTCAGCATGGAGCAGCCAGTCAGCAGGGAGCAGCCAGTCAGCATGGAGCAGCCAGAGCAGCCAGTCAGCATGGAGCAGCCAGAGCAGCCAGTCAGCATGGAGCAGCCAGAGCTGCCAGTCAGCATGGAGCAGCCAGTCAGCATGGAGCAGCCAGAGCTGTCAGTCAGCATGGAGCAGCCAGTCAGCATGGAGCAGACAGAGCTGCCAGTCGACCAGACTCTTCCAGATCGGCCAGTCGTCCAGACTCTTCCAGATCTGCCAGTCGTCCAGACTCTTCCAGATCTGCCAGTCGTCCAGACTCTTCCAGATCTGCCAGTCGTCCAGACTCTTCCAGATCTGCCAGTCGACCAGACTCTTCCAGATCTGCCAGTCGACCAGACTCTTCCAGATCTGCCAGTCGACCAGACTCTTCCAGATCTGCCAGTCGTCCAGACTCTTCCAGATCTGCCAGTCGTCCAGATTCTCCCAGATCTGCCAGTCGACCAGATTCTCCCAGATCCGCCAGTCGACCAGATTCTCCCAGATCCGCCAGTCGACCAGATTCTCCCAGATCCGCCAGTCGACCAGATTCTCCCAGATCCGCCAGTCGACCAGATTCTCCCAGATCCGCCAGTCGACCAGATTCTCCCAGATCCGCCAGTCGACCAGATTCTCCCAGATCCGCCAGTCGACCAGGATCTGCTGAAACCGCCAGCCAGCCAGGTTCTGGTAGTTTCTACTACCTGCCTGGGCTTCCTCTCAGTGCTGAGCTTCTTCTCAGTGCTGAGCTTCCTCTCAGTGCTGAGCTACCCATCTGTCCCGAGTTACCTCTGTCCCGAGCTGTCCCTCTGTCCCATGTTATCATTGTGGTGGGTAACCTATTTAGGGACGTTTAGGAGGGGGATTAAAACTGTCATGGAGTGGGGTCCACGTCCAGCGCCAGAGCCGCCACCGCGGACAGATGCCCACCCAGACCCTCCCCTATAGGTTCAGGTTTTGCGGCCGGAGTCCGCACCTTGGGGGGGGGGTACTGTCACGCCCTGACCATAGTTTACTTTGTATTTTCTATGTTTTGGTTGGTCAGGGTGTGATCTGAGTGGGCATTCTATGTTACATGTCTAGTTTGTCCAGTTCTATGTTCGGCCTGATATGGTTCTCAATCAGAGGCAGGTGTTCGTCATTGTCTCTGATTGGGAACCATATTTAGGTAGCCTGGGTTTCACTGTGTGTTTTGTGGGTGATTGTTCCTGTCTATGTGTTTTTTCACCAGATAGGCTGTTTAGGTTTTCGTTACGTTTTGTTTTGTAGTATTGTATTGGAGATTCGTGTTTCGTATTATTAATAAACATGGATCGTAAACCACACGCTGCATTTTGGTCCGACTCTCCTTCGTATGAAGACGAAACCCGTTACACTCTCTCTCTCTCTCTCTCTCTCTCTCTCTCTATATATATATATATATATGTATATATGTGTATGTTCTCCTGTAACACTACAGACCGCAGGCAGCTTAGAAATCTCTTACATCTGGAGGAGCCATAATTCATGGGATTTGGCCTGACAGCCATGACAGGCATCAGGGCAGCCAGAAACAACTGTCTCCTGTGTTAGCAGTGTGTGTGTGTGTGTGTGTGTGTGTGTGTCTCTTAATCTGTGTGTGTGTGAGAGAGGAGGAGCGGAAGCATGGGCCACATCTCTCTGCAGCAGATGCTGCTCTCTCCCTTCCCCCCCTCTCTTTCTCTCTCTCTCTTTCTCTCTCTCTCACTGACTCTACCCATCTCTCTCTCTCTCTCTCTTGCGCTTTCTCTCTCTGTCTGTCGGCTCCTCCAGTCTCTTTCATTGCCTGCCAGAGACTCCCTGCGTAGGCCCTAAATATTACACAGACAGTAGCTATCACTTCCAACATCAGATCCCACATTCCAGATTCCAGCAGTGAACTGTGTGTTTGTGCAAGTGTGTGTGTGTATCAGATTCCATCAGGCTCGCCTACTAAGCTGTGCAGCACATGAGGACCCATTGTTCCAGAGATAAGGGTCATGTCTCTCTCTCTCTCAGTCTCTCTCTCTCTTTCTCCTTTTCCTCTCTCTCGCCCAGTCCAGATATTCATGTGGAGATTTTCTCACATGTTAGATTTAGATTCATGGACCCAGCTGGCACCCTGCAGCGAGAGAATATCATATCATCTACCAAGCCGATTGTTTTGGTGTGTTGTGGGATTGTGTGCTGTTTCTCTCGCTCGCTCTCTCTGTGTGTCTGTGCATGTGTGTGCGCGTGTGTGTGTGTGTGCGTGTGTGTGTGTGCGTGTATGTGTGCGTGTGTGTGTGTGTATGTGTGCGTGTGTGTGTGTGTGTGTGTTACAGGAATGAACCATCTTTTACAGGTATGCCAGGGAAGTATTTGCAATGAAGAGGATGTGGGTTTGTGGGTGGAGAGAAATAAAAAAGAGACTAACCTCTGGACAATAGGTTCAGTCTGTAACCTCAGGACAATAGGTTCAGTCTGTATCCTCAGGACAATAGGTTCAGTCTGTAACCTCAGGACAATAGTTTCAGTCTGTAACCTCAGGACAATAGGTTCAGTCTGTAACCTCAGGACAATAGGTTCAGTCTGTAACCTCAGGACAATAGGTTCAGTCTGTAACCTCAGGACAATATGTTCAGTCTGTAACCTCAGGACAATAGGTTCAGTCTGTAACCTCAGGACAAAAGGTTCAGTCTGTAACCTCAGGACAATATGTTCAGTCTGTAACCTCAGGACAATAGGTTCAGTCTGTAACCTCAGGACAATAGGTTCAGTCTGTAACCTCAGGACAATAGGTTCAGTCTGTAACCTCAGGACTATAGGTTCAGTCTGTAACCTCAGGATAATAGATTCAGTGTAAGACTTTCGGTAGAAAACTTGTGGTTTATTTATGTGAAAGATCCATTTTCAAACATCGGTATCGTAATTGATACACTGTTGTGCTTATGTGTCAGGGTTGACAAATCTCAAGCACACATTGAAGAGGACAAACCTCCTGTGGTCTAAACAGAAACCACCAGGTGTCATAATGTTTTCTGCATTGTATTATTTGTGACAAGGACTGGGTGTTCTGACTATAACTGATAAAGGAACACTGAAACATGCATATTTAAGTGGCCATAGGTAGCTATTTGTTGTCTGTTTACAACTGTGTGTTTGAATTCTCTTTTCCCTTTATCCATTCCAGAACTGTCACCCAATTCAACAGTAGGCGTTCCAAAAGAGATATTGCAGAATTCCAGATCGAAATATTGTAGGTGATGTCTGAGGTCTGCCTCCTTTTGATGTGGAGTGAATACACAAACACAACGAGGGGGAATTTAGCAGTGCTAAACTGTGTGTGTGTGTGTGTTTGTGTGTTAGTTATGATCTGATCATGACATTAACCTTGTAGGGGGGAGAACATCTCTCCCATCCTAGAGAGAAAGAGAAATTGGATTGAAAGAATGAGAGAGATAATACAAATAAAAAAAGGAAACAAGGAGAATATGTGACCCTGAGTTAGAGTGCTAACCTGGGTCAGAGTGTTATCCTGGGTTAGAGTGTTATCCTGGGTTAGTTTGAGTGTTATCCTGGGTTAGAGTGCTAACCTGGGTTAGAGTGTTATCCTGGGTTAGAGTGTTATCCTGGGTTAGTTAGAGTGTTATCCTGGGTTAGTTAGAGTGCTAACCTGGGTCAGAGTGTTATCCTGGGTTAGAGTGTTATCCTGGGTTAGTTAGAGTGTTATCCTGGGTTAGTTAGAGTGCTAACCTGGGTCAGAGTGTTATCCTGGGTTAGAGTGTTATCCTGGGTCAGAGTGTTATCCTGGGTTAGAGTGTTATCCTGGGTTAGTTAGAGTGCTAACCTGGGTCAGAGTGTTATCCTGGGTTAGAGTGTTATCCTGGGTTAGAGTGTTATCCTGGGTTAGTTAGAGTGCTAACCTGGGTCAGAGTGTTATCCTGGGTTAGAGTGTTATCCTGGGTTAGTTTGAGTGTTATCCTGGGTCAGAGTGTTATCCTGGGTTAGAGTGTTATCCTGGGTTAGTTAGAGTGCTAACCTGGGTCAGAGTGTTATCCTGGGTTAGAGTGTTATCCTGTGTTAGTTAGAGTGCTAACCTGGGTCAGAGTGTTATCCTGGGTTAGAGTGCTAACCTGGGTCAGAGTGTTATCCTGGGTTAGAGTGTTATCCTGGGTTAGTTTGAGTGTTATCCTGGGTTAGAGTGTTATCCTGGGTTAGTTAGAGTGTTATCCTGGGTTAGAGTGTTATCCTGGGTTAGTTAGAGTGCTAACCTGGGTCAGAGTGTTATCCTGGGTTAGAGTGTTATCCTGGGTTAGTTAGAGTGCTAACCTGGGTCAGAGTGTTATCCTGGGTTAGAGTGCTAACCTGGGTCAGAGTGTTATCCTGGGTTAGAGTGTTATCCTGGGTTAGTTAGAGTGCTAACCTGGGTCAGAGTGTTATCCTGGGTTAGAGTGTTATCCTGGGTTAGTTAGAGTGCTAACCTGGGTCAGAGTGTTATCCTGGGTTAGAGTGTTATCCTGGGTTAGAGTGTTATCCTGGGTTAGAGTGCTAACCTGGGTCAGAGTGTTATCCTGGGTTAGAGTGTTATCCTGGGTTAGTTAGAGTGCTAACCTGGGTCAGAGTGTTATCCTGGGTTAGAGTGTTATCCTGGGTTAGTTAGAGTGCTAACCTGGGTCAGAGTGTTATCCTGGGTTAGAGTGTTATCCTGGGTTAGTTAGAGTGCTAACCTGGGTCAGAGTGTTATCCTGGGTTAGAGTGTTATCCTGGGTTAGAGTGTTATCCTGGGTTAGAGTGCTAACCTGGGTCAGAGTGTTATCCTGGGTTAGAGTGTTATCCTGGGTTAGTTAGAGTGCTAACCTGGGTCAGAGTGTTATCCTGGGTTAGAGTGTTATCCTGGGTTAGTTAGAGTGCTAACCTGGGTCAGAGTGTTATCCTGGGTTAGAGTGTTATCCTGGGTTAGTTAGAGTGCTAACCTGGGTCAGAGTGTTATCCTGGGTTAGAGTGTTATCCTGGGTTAGTTAGAGTGCTAACCTGGGTCAGAGTGTTATCCTGGGTTAGAGTGCTAACCTGGGTCAGAGTGTTATCCTGGGTTAGAGTGTTATCCTGGGTTAGTTTGAGTGTTATCCTGGGTTAGAGTGTTATCCTGGGTTAGTTAGAGTGTTATCCTGGGTTTGAGTGTTATCCTGGGTTAGTTAGAGTGCTAACCTGGGTCAGAGTGTTATCCTGGGTTAGAGTGTTATCCTGGGTTAGTTTGAGTGTTATCCTGGGTTAGAGTGCTAACCTGGGTTAGAGTGTTATCCTGGGTTAGAGTGCTAACCTGGGTCAGAGTGTTATCCTGGGTTAGAGTGTTATCCTGGGTTAGTTTGAGTGTTATCCTGGGTTAGAGTGTTATCCTGGGTTAGTTAGAGTGTTATCCTGGGTTAGAGTGTTATCCTGGGTTAGAGTGTTATCCTGGGTTAGAGTGTTATCCTGGGTTAGAGTGTTATCCTGGGTTAGAGTGTTATCCTGGGTTAGTTAGCGTGCTAACCTGGGTCAGAGTGTTATCCTGGGTTAGAGTGTTATCCTGGGTCAGAGTGTTATCCTGGGTTAGAGTGTTATCCTGGGTTAGAGTGTTATCCTGGGTTAGTTAGAGTGCTAACCTGGGTCAGAGTGTTATCCTGGGTTAGAGTGTTATCCTGGGTTAGTTAGAGTGTTATCCTGGGTTAGTTAGAGTGCTAACCTGGGTCAGAGTGTTATCCTGGGTTAGAGTGTTATCCTGGGTTAGTTAGAGTGCTAACCTGGGTCAGAGTGTTATCCTGGGTTAGAGTGTTATCCTGGGTTAGTTAGAGTGCTAACCTGGGTCAGAGTGTTATCCTGGGTTAGAGTGCTAACCTGGGTTAGTTTGAGTGTTATCATGGGTTAGAGTGTTATCCTGGGTTAGTTAGAGTGCTAACCTGGGTCAGAGTGTTATCCTGGGTTAGATTGTTATCCTGGGTTAGTTTGAGTGTTATCCTGGGTTAGAGTGCTAACCTGGGTTAGAGTGTTATCCTGGGTTAGAGTGCTAACCTGGGTCAGAGTGTTATCCTGGGTTAGAGTGTTATCCTGGGTTAGTTTGAGTGTTATCCTGGGTTAGAGTGTTATCCTGGGTTAGTTAGAGTGTTATCCTGGGTTAGAGTGTTATCCTGGGTTAGTTAGAGTGCTAACCTGGGTCAGAGTGTTATCCTGGGTTAGAGTGTTATCCTGGGTTAGAGTGTTATCCTGGGTTAGAGTGTTATCCTGGGTTAGAGTGTTATCCTGGGTTAGAGTGTTATCCTGGGTTAGTTAGCGTGCTAACCTGGGTCAGAGTGTTATCCTGGGTTAGAGTGTTATCCTGGGTCAGAGTGTTATCCTGGGTTAGAGTGTTATCCTGGGTTAGAGTGTTATCCTGGGTTAGTTAGAGTGCTAACCTGGGTCAGAGTGTTATCCTGGGTTAGAGTGTTATCCTGGGTTAGTTAGAGTGTTATCCTGGGTTAGTTAGAGTGCTAACCTGGGTCAGAGTGTAATCCTGGGATAGAGTGTTATCCTGGGTTAGTTAGAGTGTTATCCTGGGTTAGTTAGAGTGTTATCCTGGGTTAGTTAGAGTGTTAT
Source organism: Oncorhynchus clarkii lewisi (assembly GCF_045791955.1). NCBI lineage: Eukaryota > Metazoa > Chordata > Actinopteri > Salmoniformes > Salmonidae > Oncorhynchus > Oncorhynchus clarkii. The sequence goes on along the minus strand of NC_092161.1, from coordinate 13,268,701 downwards.
CCTGGGTTAGTTAGATTGTTATCCTGGGTTAGTTAGAGTCTGATCTGGAGTTAGTTTGAGTGTGATCCTGAGTTAGAGTGTGATCCTGAGTTAGTTTGAGTGTGATACTGGGTTAGTTAGAGTGTGATCCTGAGTTAGTTTGAGTGTGATCCTGAGTTAGAGTCTGATCCGGAGTTAGTTTGAGTGTGATACTGGGTTAGTTAGATTCTGATCCGGAGTTAGTTTGAGTGTGATACTGGGTTAGTTAGAGTCTGATCCGGAGTTAGTTTGAGTGTGATACTGGGTTAGTTAGAGTCTGATCCGGAGTTAGTTTGAGTGTGATACTGGGTTAGTTAGAGTCTGATCCAGAGTTAGTTTGAGTGTGATACTGGGTTAGTTAGAGTCTGATCCGGAGTTAGTTTGATTGTTATACTGAGTTAGTTTGAGTGTGAATCCGTTGAAGGGGAATTTTTGCAAACTTTTTGCTGAATGACAACAGGGAAAAATGAGATAATTTTCAATATGTAAACAATGTATTTTTGTCCCTTGTGGGGACTAACAATATGTCCCCAGTTTGTCAAATTTCTGTTTGTTCACTGTTCTTGTGGGGACTTCTGTTGCACACAAGTAGAGTTAAACATGTCCACACACACACACACACACACACACATGCGTGAGCACACCAGCACATGCATGCACACACACACACACACACCCACAGGCACACACACACAAACACAAAAATATACACAATCACACGCATGCACACACACACACACACATACATACACACGTCTCTCTTCACCAGGAAATTGGCCTTGGCATTTCCAAGAAATATTCCTTCTAATAAAATGAGTTGTGCAAATAAATAAACAAACCAGTGAAATATATATGACAGGGAGCTACTACAGAGTAGGAGACCTTCATCTGAAAGAGAAGTCATCCACAGGGACTTTAGCCCTTAACTGTAATCTTAATGTATACTGCAGTATACTGTAATATTTACAGTCCGGACAGAATATATGAAGACATTTCTTGAGGCGTCATCTTTCGTGAATATTCTACAAGCCACAGCACAGTCCATACTTTGGTGCAGCTTAGTACAGGGTTTCCTAACTAGGGTCTGCAGAAGTACTGCCAGGGTTCTGCGTCAGATCTGGAAATCTAATACACTTATATATATAAATATATATATATATATATATTTGTAATGAATAGTTCTAATAGCAACATATTAAAACGTTTTGGCCAAGGGATCCATGGAATACGTTTAGAGGGTAATACAATACAATACACTACAATTCTCTACAATACAGTACAATACACTACAATTATATACAATACAGTACAATACACTACAATTATATACAATACAGTACAATACACTACAATTCTCTACAATACAGTACAATACACTACAATTATATACAATACAGTACAATACACTACAATTATATACAATACAGTACAATACACTACAATGATATACAATACAGTACAATACACTACAATTATATACAATACAGTACAATACACTACAATTATATACAATACAGTACAATACACTACAATTATATACAATACAGTACAATACACTACAATTATATACAATACAGTGCAATACACTACAATTATATACAATACAGTACAATACACTACAATTATATACAATACAGTACAATACACTACAATTATATACAATACAGTGCAATACACTACAATTCTCTACAATACAGTACAATACACTACAATTATATACAATACAGTACAATACACTACAATTATATACAATACAGTGCAATACACTACAATTATATACAATACAGTACAATACACTACAATTCTCTACAATACAGTGCAATACACTACAATTATATACAATACAGTGCAATACACTACAATTCTCTACAATACAGTACAATACACTACAATTATATACAATACAGTACAATACACTACAATTATATACAATACAGTGCAATACACTACAATTATATACAATACAGTACAATACACTACAATTATATACAAAACAGTACAATACACTACAATTATATACAATACAGTGCAATACACTACAATTATATACAATACAGTACAATACACTACAATTATATACAATACAGTGCAATACACTACAATTATATACAATACAGTACAATACACTACAATTCTCTACAATACAGTGCAATACACTACAATTATATACAATACAGTACAATACACTACAATTCTCTACAATACAGTACAATACACTACAATTATATACAATACCACACAATACACTACAATTATATACAAAACAGTACAATACACTACAATTATATACAATACAGTACATTACAATCCAATACACTACAATTCTATACAATACTATACATTACATTACAGTACAGTACAATACAACACAAAACAATACAATACAACACAACACTACAATATTAGGTCATATTATTAATCTACAATGTAAGTGGTTTGGGATCCACAGTGGTCCACCAATTATCACATTTTCAGTTCAATACTTGTATTCCCACAAAATGTTGTTTTGATCATAAACGCACTGTAATTTCATCTTTAAAACAACTCTCTGCCTACGGCAACATGTTCAGAATTGCATGAAATAAGCTTGAAAACAGAGAAATATTCTCACCAATGCCATTTGGGAAGTGGGATTTTTAAGTTATTTCCCAGGGCCCAAGACTTGGTCTGTGCACTGCAAACGTCCAAGTAAATCTCCTTGTGTGCTATTTATATCACACTCCAGTTGTGTTCTGATTATGAGGGGGTCCCTGATGAATTTGCTATCCCAAATGGTCCCTTGCCCCAATGCATTATGGGAACCCCTGGCTTAGTACAGCTGCTCAACCTACAGCCTCAATACAAAAACAACAACCATTTTTTTGTGATCATACGTGTTTACTGGTTTTATGAACAAAATACTGTATATAACAACACAGGTCTGTCTACACATTTAATAACAGGGTATTACATTTACGTTAAACCAGCATACAAGCAAAGGAAATGGAGAGAAAAAGAGAGAGAGAGAGAGAGAGAGAGTGAGAGCAAGAGAGAGACATAAAGAGAGAAAGATAGAGAGACAGAAAGAGACAGAGGCAGATTATCATAAACCAGCATACAAGCAAAGGAAATGGAGAGAAAGAGAGAGAGAGAGAGAGAGAGAGAGAGAGAGAGTGAGAGAGCAAGAGAGAGACATAAAGAGAGAGAGAGAGAGAGAGACATAAAGAGAGAAAGATCGAGAGACAGAAAAAGACAGAGGCAGATTATCATAAACCAGCATTCAAGCAAAGAAAATGGAGAGAAAGAGAGAGAGAGAGAGAGAGACATAAAAGAGAGAAAGATAGATTGACAGAAAGAGAGAGAGAGATAGATTACCATAAACCAGCATACAAGCAAAGAAAATGGAGAGAAAAAGAGAGAGAGAAATAAAGAGAGAAAAATAGATTGACAGAAAGAGAGAGAGAGAGGGAGAGGTAGATTACCATAAACCAGCATACAAGCAAAGCAAATGGAGAGAAAGAGAGACAAAAAAACGAAAGAAAGAGGAAGAGAGACTGAACACCTTAATGAGGCAGTGAATGAGCTGAGAGAGAAAGCACGCAGGGCATTCTACGCCATTAAAAAGCTCATTCAAATTGAAATACCTATTGAAATTTGGCTAAAACTAATTGAATATGTCATTGAACCAATTGCACTTTATTTCAGCGAGGTGTGGGGTCCACTTGCAAAACAAGATTTCACCAAATGGGACATACACCCCATTGAAACCCTGAATGCAGAGTTCTGTAAGATTCTCCTACATGTCCAGAGGAAAACTATAAACCCTGCATGTAGAGTTCTGTAAGATTCTCCTACATGTCCAGATGAAAACTATAAACCCTGCATGTAGAGTTCTGTAAGATTCTCCTACATGTCCAGATGAAAACTATAAACCCTGCATGCAGAGTTCTGTAAGATTCTCCTACATGTCCAGATGAAAACTATAAACCCTGCATGCAGAGTTCTGTAAGATTCTCCTACATGTCCAGATGAAAACTATAAACCCTGCATGTAGAGTTCTGTAAGATTCTCCTACATGTCCAGAGGAAAACTATAAACCCTGCATGTAGAGTTCTGTAAGATTCTCCTACATGTCCAGAGGAAAACTATAAACCCTGCATGCAGAGTTCTGTAAGATTCTCCTACATGTCCAGATGAAAACTATAAACCCTGCATGTAGAGTTCTGTAAGATTCTCGTACATGTCCAGATGAAAACTACAAACAATGCAAGCAGGGCAGAATTAGTCCAATATCCACTAATAATAAAAACTCAAAAAAGAGCAATTAAGTTTTGGAAACATCTAAAATACAGTGACCCACTCTCATATCATTACCAAGCCCTGCAATGCCAAGAGCTGAGCAAAGAAAAGAGTCCCCTCATCCAGCTGGTCCTGGGGCTGAGTTCACAAACCTGTTCTACTAACACACTGAAGCCTCAGGACCAGAACATCCAATCAATCAGGATAAAACAAATTACAACACAGTCAAAACAAAACTATATTGATTATTGGGAAACACAAACACAAGCACAAAGCAAAATGCAGTGCTATTTGGCCCTAAATCGACAGTACACCGTGGCTAAATATTTGACCATGGTTACTGATCAAAACCTTAGAAAAACCTTGACAAAGTACAGGCTCAGTGAGCACAGCCTTGCCATTGAGAAGGGTAGACACAGGAAAACCTGGCTCCCTGTAGAGGAAAGGCTGTGCAACCACTGCACAACAGCAGAACCTGAGACGGAGCTGCATTTCCTGACAAAATGTCAAAAATATAAAACAATTAGAGTGTAATTTCCCCAAATTTGAAACCCTTATTCAACATTTCAAAGACCTCTCTGATGAGAGTAGGCTACCCGTCCTGTTGGGGGAGGATGCAGAGAGCTGTGGGTTGGCAGCGCACTACATTGCTGCCTGCCATAAGATGAGGGACAGTGTCTGAGTGACCAATCAACCTGCACATGTCCTCTACTGTATGCTTATTGTTATTGTTGAATGTATGGTTATTTTGACACTTGGTTATTGTTGTTACTGTTGTCCCGTTGACCATTTGATTCTCATTTTTATTTATTTTGAAATTGTAAATATCCAAAATAGGTTTCGGCAGAAAGGCAGAATGATAGAGAGAGAGAGAGAGAGAGACAGAATGAGAGAGAGAGAGAGAGAGAGAGAGAGAGAGAGAGAGAGAGAGAGAGAGAGAGAGGCAGAATGAGAGAGAGAGAGGCAGACAGACAGAAAGAGAGAGATTTAGAAAGATATAGAGGGAGAGACAGAGAGAGGCAGAAAGTGAGAGACAGACAGAAAGAGAAATAGAAAGATAGAGAGTCAGAGAGAGAGAAACTGTTGCCCTTGAAGACACAAAAAACGATCCATACCTCGGCCTAAACATCAGCGCCACAGGTAACATCCACAAAGCTGTGAACGATCTGAGAGACAAGGCAAGAAGGGCATTCTATGCCATCAAAAGGAACATAAATTTCAACATACCAATTAGGATCTGGCTAAAAATACTTGAATCAGTCATAGAGCCCATTGCCCTTTACGGTTGTGAGGTCTGGGGTCCACTCACCAACCAAGACTTCACAAAATGGGACAAACACCAAATTGAGACTGCACGCAGAATTCTGCAAAAATATCCTCCGTGTACAACGTAAAACACCAAATAATGCATGCAGAGCAGAATTAGGCCGATACCCACTAATTATCAAAATCCAGAAAAGAGCCGTTAAATTCTATAACCACCTAAAAGGAAGCGATTCCCAAACCTTCCATAACAAAGGAATCACCTACAGAGAGATGAACCTGGAGAAGAGTCCCCTAAGCAAGCTGGTCCTGGGGCTCTGTTCACAAACACAAACACAAACACACCCCACAGAGCCCCAGGACAGCAGCACAATTAGACTCAACCAAATCATGAGAAAACAAAAAAATAAGTACTTGACACATTGGAAGAATTAACAAAAAAACTGAGTAAACTAGAATGGTATTTGGCCCTAATCAGAGAGTACACAGTGGCATAATACCTGACCACTGTGACTGACTCAAACTTAAGGAAAGCTTTGACTATGTAAAGTACTCAGTGAGCATAGCCTTGCTATTGAGAAAGGCCGCCGTAGGCAGACATGGCTCTCAAGAGAAGACAGGCTATGTTCTCACTGACACAAAATTAGGTGGAAACTGAGCTGCACTTCCTAACCTCCTGCCCAATGTATGACCATATTAGAGAGACATATTTACCTCAGATAACACAGATCCACAAATAATTCGAAAACAAATCTAATTTTGATAAACTCCCATATCTACTGGGTGAAATTCCACAGTGTGCCATCACAGCAGCAAGATTTGTGACCTGTTGCCACAAGAAAAGGCCAAACAGTGAAGAACAAACACCATTGTAAATACAACCCATATTTATGTTTATTTATTTTCCCTTGTATACTTTAAACATTTGTAAATTGTTACAACACTGTACATACATTTATTATATAATATGACATTTGTAATGTCTTTATTGTTTTGAAACTTCTGTATGTGTAATGTTTACTGTACATTTCAATAGTTTATTTCACTTTTGTATATTATCTACCTCACTTGCTTTCCCATGCCAATAAAGCCCCTTGAATTGAATTGAGAGAGAGAGAGAGAGAGAGAGAGAGAGAGAGAGAGAGAGAGGATAAGAGAGAGAGAGAGATGGGGAGAGAGAGAAAGAGAGAGAGAGAGAGAGAGAGAGAGAGAGAGAGAGAGAGAGAGAGAGAGAGAGAGAGACATTGTTCTTTGTATATGACTGGATGATTTCAGTGGAGATTGAAGTAGAGGAGTCCACTGAAGACGCCATTACAACCAAATCACCCAAATGAAAATTGACTGCTCCATATACATTGAATGTGTTCCCTATCTCTGTGTCTCTCTCCACCCTCCTCCCTCCCTCTCTGTCTCTCTCCCTCCCAGTCTCCCTCCTTCCCTGTCTCTGTCTACCTCCACCCTCCTCCCTCCCTCCCTCCTCCCTTCCTCCCATTCTCTCTCCCTCCCAGTCTCCCTCCCTACCTGTTTCTGTCTCCCTCCACCCTCCTCCCTCCCTCCCTCCTCCCTTCCTCTCATTCTCTCTCTCTCCCTCCCTCCCTCCCTCCCTCCCTCCCTCCCTCCCTCCCTCCCTCCCTCCCTCCCTCCCATTCTCTCCCCCTCCCAGTCTCCCTCCCTCCCTATCTTGCTGTCTTCCTCCACCCTCCTCCCTCCTTCCTTCCTCCCATTCTCTCCCCCTCCCAGTCTCCCTCCCTCCCTATCTCGCTGTCTTCCTCCACCCTCCTCCCTTCCTCCCTCCTCGCTTCCTCCCATTCTCTCTCCCTCCCAGACTCCCTCCCTCCCTATCTCTCTGTCTCCCTCCACCCTCCTCCCTCCCTCCCTCCTCCCTTCCTCCCTTTCTCCCTCCCTTTCTCCCTCCCTTTCTCCCTCCCTTTCTCCCTCCCTCCCTCCCTCCCTCCCTCCCTCCCTCCCTCCCTCCCTCCCTCCCTCCCTCCCTCCCTCCCTCCCTATCTCTCTGTCTCCCTCCACCCTCCTCCCTACCTCCCTCCCTCCTCCCTTCCATTCTCTCTCCCTCCCAGTCTCCCTCCCTCCCTCCCTGTCTCTGTCTCCCTACACCCTCCCTCCCATTCTCTCTCCCTCCCAGTCTCCCTCCCTCCCTGTCTCTGTCTCCCTACACCCTCCCTCCCAGTCTCCCTCCCTCCCTGTCTCTCTCTCCCTCCACCGTCCTCCCTCCCTCCCTCCTCGCTTCCTCCCATTCTCTCTCCCTCCCAGTCTCCCTCCCTCCCTGTCTCTGTCTCCCTCCACCCTCCCTCCCATTCTCTCTCCCTCCCAGTCTCCTTCCTCTGTCTCCCTGTCTCCTTCCTTCCTCCCATTCTCTTGCCCTCCCAGTCTCCCTCCCTCCCTGTCTCTCTGTCTCCCTCTACCCTCCCTCCTTCCTCCCTTCCTCCCATTCTCTCTCCCTCCCAATCTTCCTCCCTCTCTGTCTCTCTGTCTCCCTCCACCCTCCATCCCCCTCCCTTCCTCCCATTCTCTATCCCTCTCAGTCTCCCTACCTCCCTGTCTCTCTATCTCTCTCCCTCCCTCCCTCCCTCCCTCCCTCCCTCCCTCCCTCCCTCCCTCCCTCCCTCCCTCCCTCCCTCCCTCCCTCCCTCCCTCCCTCCCTCCCTCCCTCCCTGTCTCCCTGTCTCCCTGTCTCCCTCCCTGTCTCCCTGTCTCCCTCCCTGTCTCCCTCCCTGTCTCCCTGTCTCCCTCCCTGTCTCCCTCCCTGTCTCCCTGTCTCCCTCCCTGTCTCCCTGTCTCCCTGTCTCCCTCCCTCCCTCCCTGTCTCCCTGTCTCCCTGTCTCCCTCCCTGTCTCCCTCCCTGCATCACCTCCTCACACACATCTCAAATATTGTGTGTGTGTGTCTTAACCTACACACCTCAGTCTGTATCCATTCCAGATTGCTCTCCTACTTTGTCATGCATTATAATATAGCTACTGCTGTGATATCTCTATCTATGTGGCGTATTCTGTTGATTAGTATGTGTGCATGCGTGTGCACATGTGCATGTGTGAGTTTGTATGTGCATGTGTGAGAGAAAGGGAGGGTCAGAGAGAGAAGAGACAGAGCAACGAGAGAAAGAGAGGTCATAAAATAACACCAGCACAAGTTGCCATGAGCCAGCTCATTTCAGGACCATGTGACTCCAGAGAGGAGTCATAGCTGATCCACTGCCTCTGAAGTTTTCTTCAATTCATGACCACCATAATAACAATATAATGATTTATTATTATTACATATTAGGGATAAAAATGGTCTCTGGTTCTGAAAATGTTTGAACTCGTTACCTGTATAAAAGACACCTGTCCACACGCTCAATCAAACAGACTCCAACCTCTCCACAATGGCCAAGACCAGAGAGCTGTGTAAAGGACATCAGGGATAAAATTGTAGACCTGCACAAGGCTGGGATGGGCTACAAGACAATAGGCAAGCAGCTTGGTGAGAAGGCAACAACTGTTGGCGCAATTATTAGAAAATGGAAGAAGGTCAAGATGACGGTCAATCACCTTCGGTCTGGGGCTCCATGCAAGAGCTCACCTCGTGGGGCATCAATGATCATGAGGAAGGTGAGGGATCAGCTCAGAAATACACGGCAGCTTCTGGTCAATGACCTGAAGAGAGCTAGGACCACAGTCTCAAAGAAAACCATTAGTAACACACTACGCCGTCATGGATTAAAATCCTGCAGCGCACGCAAGGTCCCCCTGCTCAAGCCAGCGCATGTCCAGGACAGTCTGAAGTTTGCCAATGACCATTTGGATGATCCAGAGGAGGAATGGGAGAAGGTCATGTGGTCTTATGAGACAAAAATAGAGCTTTTTGGTCTAAAATCCACTCGCCGTGTTTAGAGGAAGAAGAAGGATGAGTACAACCCCAAGAACACCATCCCAACCGTGAAGCATGGAGGTGGAAATTTCATTCTTTGGGGATGCTTTTCTGCAAAGGGGACAGGACGACTGCATCGTATTGAGGGGAGGATGAATGGGGCCATGTATCGCGAGATCTTGGCCAACAACCTCCTTCCCTCAGTAAGAGCATTGAAGATGGGTTGTGGCTGGGTCTTCCAGCATGACAACGACCCAAAACACACAGCCAGGGCATCTCAAGGTCCTGGAGTGGCCTAGCCAGTCTCCAGACCTGAACCCAATAGAAAATCTTTGGAGGGAGCTGAAAGTCCGTATTGCCCAGCGACAGCCCCGAATCCTGAAGGATCTGGAGAAGGTCTGTATGGCGGAGTCTGCCAAAATCCCTGCTGCAGTGTGTGCAAACCTGGTCAAGAACTACAGAAAACGTATGATCTCTGTAATTGCAAACAAAGGTTTCTGTACCAAATATTAAGTTCTGCTTTTCTGATGTATCAAATACCTATGTCATGCAATAAAATGCCAATTAATTACTTAAAAATCATACAATGTCATTTTCTGTTTTTTTGTTTTTGATACCGTCTCTCACAGTTGAAGTGCACCTATGATAAAAATTACAGACCTCTACATGCTTTGTAAGTAGGAAAACCTGCAAAATCGGCAGAGTATAAAATACTTGTTCTCCCCACTGTATGTGCTATTCAATAAAAGCTCCTCAGATTATAAATCTAAATTGGATCATATATTTCTATGACATTTATATGTAGCATGAATATCGTCTTAATTTAATGGATGCGTGACACGTCCCTATAGCCATACATAGCCTGCATATTTAACCTTGTTCTGTTATGGAACCATAGAGAAAGAACCAACAGGCTGGTTAGCTTCTTACACCTGGCTAGCTTCTTATACCTGGCTAGCTTCTTATATCTGGCTAGCTTCTTACACCTGGCTAGCTTCTTACACCTGGCTATCTTCTTATACCTGGCTAGGTTCTTACACCTGGCTAGCTTCTTACACCTGGCAAGCTTCTTAAACCTGGCTAGCTTCTTACACCTGGCTAGCTTCTTACACCTGGCTAGCTCCTTATACCTGGCTAGCTTCTTACACCTGGCTAGCTTCTTACACCAGGCTAGCTTCTTATACCTGGCTAGCTTCTTATACCTGGCTAGCTTTGTATACCTGGCTAGCTTCTTACACCTACCAGCCACTTATACCTTGTATCCTGCCACTAACCCTAACGATCCTAACTCGTAAAGATCAATTAAACGGAGTCTTAATGATCAATTAATAGCCATCCTAGGATTTTGTAGTTGGCTGTTCATTAATGAAAGCAATCAATTGAGTGATTATGCTGTATCTTGAGCAGTAACCTTGTTGACTGAATTTGGACATTTTCCTAATTTTCTCAATTTAAATTTTTAATTAAAAAATTTATAATTAATCTGCACACAATACAACATAATGACAAAGTGAAAACAGGTTTTTAGAAATGTTTTCACATTTAGCAAAAAAAATATTTATTTACATAAGTATTCAAACCCTTTGCTTTGAGACTCTAAATTGAGGTCAGATGCATCCTGTTTCCATTGATCACCCTTGAGATGTTTCTACAACTTGATTGGAGTCCACCTGTGATACATTCAATTGATTGAACATGATTTATAAAGGCACACACCTGTCTATATAAGGTTCCACAGTTGACAGTGCATGTCAGAGCAAAAACCAAGCCATGAGGTCGAAAGAATTGTCCGTAGAGGGTTGTGTCGAGGCAGATCTCTGGGGAAGGGTCCCAAAGAAAGTCTGCAGCATTGAAGGTCCCCAACAACACAGTAGCCTCCATCATACCTAAATGGAAGAAGTTTGGAACCACCAAGACACTTCCAAGAGCTGGCCGTCCTGGCAATCTGGGCAATCAGGGGAGAAGGGCCTTGGTCAGGGAGGTGACCAAGAACCCGATAACCACTCTGAGAGAGCTTCAGAGTTCCTCTATGGAGAAGGGAGAACCTTCCAGAAGGACAAACATCTCTGCAGTACCAGCCGCTAGCCACCAGCCCAGTCACATGCCCAGCCACCAGCCCAGCCACCAGCCACTAGCGACCAGCTACCAGTCCAGCCACCAGCCTAGCCACCAGCCTAGCCACCAGCCAATAGCCACCAGCTACCAGTCTGGGCACCAGCTCAGCCACCAGCCAAGCAACCAGCCTAGCTACCAGCTACCAGCCTAGCCACAAGCCCAGCTAAAAGCCCAGCCACCATCCCAGCCACCATCCCAGCCACTAGCCACCAGTCACCAGCCACCAGCCCAGCAACCAGTCACCAGCCACCATCCCAGCCACCAGCCCAGCCACCAGCCCAGAAACCAGCCACCAGCCCAGCCACCAGCCCAGCCACCAGCCACCGGCCAACCAGCCACCAGCCACCAGCCACCAGCCAACAACAAGGTCATTATTACAGAAACAACCTCATTGTTTTATGATGAGATAAACCACCTGTTTCTTATCAGAAAATATTACCATACTATTATTATTATTATTATTAGGTTTGATATATGAACTACTGATAGAGAAAGATTTAGATTAAACACTTAAGGCCAGACAATAGATTTATAGATTGTGTTGCAACAAGATCTCACTGTCTGATAAGGTCTGACTTCAGTGTTCAACGTTTGTCCAGGCTGGGGATAAACGTTGAGTTTTGACAGTTAAGTTTAGGCATTCATTCTAATTGGTTCAGTTAATTAAGAGTTAAGGTTTGGGACAGGGTGAAAGGTAGTGTTACTATTTTTTGTCTGAAACGCATATACTAGTAAACAACCCAAGAAAACATTCCCAAATGATATACTCTTAAATCAATTGTTAGTATATCATGTTTTAAAAGTTAGGTTTAAAGTTTTCTCTATTTGTACATTTCAATTATTTAGCAGACATTCGTATTAAGAGCAACGTACATAAGCAATTAGGGTTAAGTACCTTGCTCAAGGACAGATCTTTCACCTTGTTGGGTCAGGGATTTGAACCGGCAACCTTTTGAAAACAGGCCCACCAGTCTAACCTTTAGGCTACCTGCCGCCATCAGCTCTACCTTCGGAAACATCCCACAATGCCCTGCACTGTAATATAAGGGTTAAGGTTTGGGATAGGGTTCAACCAATACGTTTAGACAGTAAATCTGAATGGTTAATATAAGGGTTAAGGTTTGGGAGAGGGTTCAACCACTACGTTTAGACAGTCATTCTGAATGGTTAATATAAGGGTTAAGGTTTGGGGATAGGGTTCAACCACTACGTTTAGACAGTCATTCTGAATGGTTAATATAAGGGTTAAGGTTTGGGATAGGGTTCAACCACTACGTTTAGACAGTCATTGTGAATGGTTAATATAACGGGTTAAGGTTTGGGATAGGGTTCAACCACTACGTTTAGACAGTCATTCTGAATGGTTAATATAAGGGTTAAGGTTTGGGATAGGGTTCAACCAATACGTTTAGACAGTCATTGTGAATGGTTAATATAAGGGTTAAGGTTTGGGAGAGGGTTCAACCACTACGTTTAGACAGTCATTCTGAATGGTTAATATAAGGGTTAAGGTTTGGGATAGGGTTCAACCACTACGTTTAGACAATCATTCTGAATGGTTAATATAAGGGTTAAGGTTTGGGATAGGGTTCAACCACTACGTTTAGACAGTCATTCTGAATGGTTAATTAAAGGGTTAAGGTTTGGGAGAGGGTTCAACCACTACGTTTAGACAGTCATTGTGAATGGTTAATATAAGGGTTAAGGTTTGGGAGAGGGTTCAACCACTACGTTTAGACAGTCATTGTGAATGGTTAATTAAAGGGTTAAGGTTTGGGAGAGGGTTCAACCACTACGTTTAGACAGTCATTGTGAATGGTTAATATAAGGGTTAAGGTTTGGGATAGGGTTCAACCAATACGTTTAGACAGTCATTCTGAATGGTTAATATAAGGGTTAAGGTTTGGGATAGGGTTCAACCACTACGTTTAGACAGTCATTCTGAATGGTTAATATAAGGGTTAAGGTTTGGGGATAGGGTTCAACCACTACGTTTAGACAGTCATTCTGAATGGTTAATATAAGGGTTAAGGTTTGGGATAGGGTTCAACCACTACGTTTAGACAGTCATTGTGAATGGTTAATATAACGGGTTAAGGTTTGGGATAGGGTTCAACCACTACGTTTAGACAGTCATTCTGAATGGTTAATATAAGGGTTAAGGTTTGGGATAGGGTTCAACCAATACGTTTAGACAGTCATTGTGAATGGTTAATATAAGGGTTAAGGTTTGGGAGAGGGTTCAACCACTACGTTTAGACAGTCATTCTGAATGGTTAACATAAGGGTTAAGGTTTGGGATAGGGTTCAACCACTACGTTTAGACAATCATTCTGAATGGTTAATATAAGGGTTAAGGTTTGGGATAGGGTTCAACCACTACGTTTAGACAGTCATTCTGAATGGTTAATTAAAGGGTTAAGGTTTGGGAGAGGGTTCAACCACTACGTTTAGACAGTCATTGTGAATGGTTAATATAAGGGTTAAGGTTTGGGAGAGGGTTCAACCACTACGTTTAGACAGTCATTCTGAATGGTTAATATAAGGGTTAAGGTTTGGGATAGGGTTCAACCACTACGTTTAGACAGTCATTGTGAATGGTTAATATAAGGGTTAAGGTTTGGGATAGGGTTCAACCACTACGTTTAGACAGTCATTGTGAATGGTTAATTAAAGGGTTAAGGTTTGGGAGAGGGTTCAACCACTACGTTTAGACAGTCATTGTGAATGGTTAATATAAGGGTTAAGGTTTGGGAGAGGGTTCAACCACTACGTTTAGACAGTCATTGTGAATGGTTAATATAAGGGTTAAGGTTTGGGAGAGGGTTCAACCACTACGTTTAGACAGTCATTGTGAATGGTTAATATAAGGGTTAAGGTTTGGGATAGGGTTCAACCAATACGTTTAGACAGTCATTGTGAATGGTTAATTAAAGGGTTAAGGTTTGGGATAGGGTTCAACCACTACGTTTAGACAGTCATTCTGAATGGTTAATATAAGGGTTAAGGTTTGGGAGAGGGTTCAACCACTACGTTTAGACAGTCATTCTGAATGGTTAATATAAGGATTCAGGTTTGGGATAGGGTTCCGATCCTCGGAGCTGGAGCACGCGGCTTACACAACCCCCTAGCAAGCCGTGAGCCTACTTGTTGGTAATTGCGCTCACCGCTGCCCCTAGTGCATGGCATTGAAGGTATCTCCAGACGTACTGGGAACCTGGACGAGCATCAAAAACTGCATTGGATCTGTTGTGACCTGACTTTGTGGTGAGAGTTAAATCAATAGACCTTACAGAGTGAAACAGGACCCACTCTCTCTCTCTCACACACACACACACACACACACACACACACACACACACACACACACACACACACACACACACACACACACACACACACACACACAAGAAGGGAGGAGTCAAATAAGACTGGGCATACAGGGGCTGAGACTTCCATATCACACAGTGGTCATTAGGTGTGTGTGTGTGTGTGTGTGTGTGTGTGTGTGTGTGTGTGTGTGTGTGTGTGTGTGTGTGTGTGTGTGAGATGGAGGGAGATATTGGAGAAGAGAAGAGTAGAAAGTTCCTCCCTGTGTTTCAGTAGAACCTTTATCTTCCCATCTTTGGCCTGTAATCTCCATGAGGTTAATAAGCAGACAGGCATCCCTACAACAACACCATATCCCCACATCCCAGAGGTGAGTGTGTGTCAGGGCCTTTGGAGGGGCTAGTGGAGAGGGGGAGGAAGACCCAGGGGTGTTAGCTAAAGCTACCCTGAAGAGATGCTCCGAGGCCGGGCTTTGGTGACAGGTTGGACTTGGTGATGTGCCAAAGCACTGATCCTGTCTCAGTCACACCTAAGGCTCCAGTGCGAGTCAGGCTCTGTTCACCTGGAGTAGTCTTAGCATATTTATCAGTCATCAGATACCTACCTACGCCTTTTCAGATTTAGTGTGTGTGTTTGTGTGTCAGGGCCTTCACACAGATCAAATTCCTCTGGTTTATATCAGATTTTTTATTTGTTATTTAGGGCAGCAAAGGCTGCTGGAGATGTCTGGCTATGGAGCTATGATGGAGTCAGTGACAGACACAAATACAGATGAAAACACACTGGGACACAAAGCCTCTTTCTCTGTCTATAAGGAATCCTACTTGAGACCTGAAGACTTACATTAGCCCCCTGAAATAATGCCTAGGCTTAACTTCCACACTATTGTAAGCAAAGAGACCAAAAATGTCAGAATGTGACATTGACAACATTATAATACAGCAAAGCAATATGTGTTTATAAATATACACATATTACTGGCCATATTTCCTGACAAAATGTGAAAAATTAAAAATATGATATGACATTATTTGCTCTTATACCAGACATTTTGTAATCTTCTGAGTATATGTTGACTTCAGGATATCTTCCTCTTCAATGAATTTGAACTTTTTGATTCAGAGGATATAGAGCAATATCGCAGAGCCAGCAAGAATAACAAACCCACACACACTCTCTTCTCACTCAAGCAATCCTAGCCCTCATCAAAATCCCTTTCGGAAAAACACTGCACCTCGGAAAATCCATTCTAGCAGCCGAGCCGATTCAGATTTTTTATTTAATGTCTGCCTTGCTCCCCATCACACGCACGCATGCACGCACGCACGCACGCACGCACGCACGCACACACACACACACACACACACACACACACACACACACACACACACACACACACACACACACACCATCCCACCAATCCTATGGGGTCAGGCTCATGAATGAAGGAGGGAATTAGAGAGGACCTAGAGAAGAGAGGAGAGCGGGAGAGAGAGAGAGGGGAGGGGGAGAGAGGCGGGAGGGACAGAGAGTGTTGTGTTTTCTCTAAAATGACCTTTGTGTCAGTCCTTTGCTGCATATAGAGATGTGGATGTATGTATCTACACAGGGATTATATGGGTGGAGCCAAGTCATTGTGACACAAATGTACTGAGAGAAAGAGGGAGAGAGAGAGACAGAGAGATGGAGAGAGAGAGATGGATAGATAAGGTGTGTTTCTATGTAGGGATTATACGTGGAGAAAAGTTATCATGACACATATCTACTGAGAGAAAGAGGGAGAGAGAGAGATAGAGAAACAGAGAAAGCGATAGAGAGATGGAGAGAGAGATGGAGAGACGGATAGAGAAGGTGTGTTTCTACATAGAGATTATAGGTGGAGAAAAGTCTACATGCATATCATCCTAAAGGAACCAGCATCAATGAGGCTCACTGAAAGGTATGTTGATAAACACCTCACCATGCAATCAGAATGGAAGGCACATCTAGTAAACCCTTTTTGAAGATTCATTTGATTTTAGATTGAGGGTAGCCTAGTGGTTAGAGTTGTAACCGGAAGGTTGCAAGTTCAAATCCCCGGGGTGACAAGGTACAAATCTGTCGTTCTGCCCCTGAACAGGCAGTTAACCCACTGTTCCTAGGCCGTCATTGAAAATAAGAATTTGTTCTTAAATGACTTGCCTAGTTAAATAAAGGTTAAAAATATGAAAGTTTTTATGCTGAATATTCAAGAAGTAAAACAATATTTATCTGTTTACAAGGACCAGCTCAAATTCATATTTCTCTGTAGTTCAGGACCAGCTCAAATTCATATTTCTCTGTAGTTCAGGACGGGCTCAAATTCATATTTCTCTGTAGTCCAGGATGGGCTGAAATTCATATTTCTCTGTAGTTCAGGACAGGCTCAGATTCATATTTCTCTGTAGTTCAGGACCAGCTCAAATTCATATTTCTCTGTAGTTCAGGACGGGCTCAAATTCATATTTCTCTGTAGTCCAGGATGGGCTGAAATTCATATTTCTCTGTAGTTCAGGACAGGCTCAGATTCATATTTCTCTGTAGTTCAGGACAGGCTCAAATTCATATTTCTCTGTAGTTCAGGACAGGTTCAAATTCATATTTCTCTGTAGTTCAGGATGGGCTCAGATTCATATTTCTCTGTAGTTCAGGGTGGGCTCAAATTCATATTTCTCTGTAGTCCAGGATGGGCTCAGATTCATATGGATGGGCATCCCCTCACAGCCCCATGCAGCCCCATGCATCCCCACACAGCCCCACACAGCCCCATGCAGCCCCATGCATCCCCACACAGCCCCATGCATCCCCACACAGCCCCATGCAGCCCCACACAGCCCCATGCAGCCCCAGTCCCAGTGTACCTTGGCAATTGTGAATCTGACAGCTGTTGGTGGCAGTTATGAATTACTGTTGACTCCCCTTCCCCCACCCCATTTCTCTCTAACTCCCACCAGAAACACAACCATACTGTAAGTCATCAGCCTGTGACTGATATGAGAGAAGGAGAGAGGGAGAGAGAATGAGAGAGAAAGAGAGATAGAGAAAGAGAGATGGGGAGGGAGAGAGAATGAGAGAAAGAGGGAGAGAGAATGAGAGAGGGCGAGAATGAGAGAGAGGGAGTGAGAATGAGAGAGAGAATGGGAGAGAGAGGGAGATGGGAGAGAGAGAGAGGGAGAGAATGAGAGGGAGAGAGAGAGAGAGAAAGATGGAGGAGGGAGAGAGAGAGAGAGAGAGAGAGAGAGAGAGAGAGAGAGAGAGAGAGAGAGAGAGAGAGAGAGAGAGAGAGAGAGAGAGAGAGAGAGAGAGAGAGAGAGAGAGAGAGAGAGAGAGAGAGAGAGAGAGAGAGAGAGAGAGAGAGAGAGAGAGAGAGAGAGAGAGAGAGAGAGAGAGAGAGAGAGAGAGAGAGAGAGAGAGAGAGAGACCGTTACCACAAGAAAAAGACAACCAATAAACCACATTGTTCAATTATTGTTCAACTATTTTCACATAATTTGACTTTGGAAATGTATTTATTCTTATGGATATTTTGGTGTTTTGCTTACTGTGAATGTTTTACTGTTTATTTCACTTGCTTTGGCGAAGTAAACATGTTTCCCATGCCTATAAAGCCCTTACATTTGATTTAATTTGAGAGAAAGCGAGAGGTAGAGGTAGAGAGGTAGGTATAGAGAGAGAGAGAGAGAGAGAGAGAGAGAGAGAAAGAGGTGTTTCATGGAGATATATTATTGGTTTCTATCCCTGACAAACAGAAAAAAGAGAAAACATGACGAACAGAGAAAAAGAGAAAACAAGACGAACAGAGAAAAAGAGAAAACAAGATGAACAGAGAAAAAGAGAAAACAAGATGAACAGAGAAAAAGAGAAAACAAGACGAACAGAGAAAACAAGACAAACAGAGAAAACAAGACGAACAGAAAAAAAGAATAAACAAGATGAACAGAGAAAAAGAGAAAACAAGATGAACAGAGAAAACAAGACAAACAGAGAAAAAGAGAAAACAAGACAAACAGAGAAAAATAGAAAACAAGACGAACAGAGAAAACAAGACGAACAGAGAAAACAAGATGAACAGAGAAAAAGAGAAAACAAGATGAACAGAGAAAACAAGACGAACAGAGAAAACAAGACGAACAGAGAAAACAAGATGAACAGAGAAAAAGAGAAAACAAGACGAACAGAGAAAAAGAGAAAACAAGACGAACAGAGAAAAAGAGAAAACAAGATGAACAGAGAAAAAGAGAAAACAAGACGAACAGAGAAAAAGAGATGAACAGAGAAAAAGAGAAAAGGAACAACACAGACAGGAGCAGTAGGAATCTCCCAGAAAGCATTGGTGCGATACACACAGCAGACAGTCTGTTACTCAGCAGCACAGATAATAACTATGTTTTATAATGTGTGTGTGTGTGTGTGTTTGTGTGTGCGCATTGAGCATCTATTTGTGTGTGACGGGGGGAGGGGTGGGCAATAGGCTGTTACCCTAGCACAGATAATAACCATGTTTTATAATGTTGTGTATTTATTCAGGCCAATTCCCCTAGGGGGAGATGGAATAATAATGCTAGCCATTTCATTCTCCTACCGGGCAGCCATTTTATAGTCCTGATTCTCAGCATGGACATCATCACTCCCTGACCTTCGCGTAATGGACGCCACAGCGAAGACCCACTGACACTGTCTGAAATGGGAAATGAGTGTCTGGAAATGAGCCAACGGTCCAATATAGATATGGGGAAGTATGTTTGTGAATAATCCTCTGCAATTCCATATGTTGTCATTTATGATGATTATCCATATTAGGGGAAATGTACACATTATGGGGAAATGGTGGCATATAACTAGGAAATTAAATCTGCCTCTCTCAAACAAACTTAAAGAGATGTGGTAAACCATTGATATGTGATTATAGAGGTGGTGTGGTCGAAATCCTACTAGCCAATCATAGTTCTGATGATTGTCCAATCATTGACAAAGTCTGACCTTCAATGTTTCAAGGCTCTATAATTTTTAACCCTTTGAAGATTACCTTCTAAGGAAATACATTCTAAGAATGTTAATGCTACAGCTCTTTGTGGATAGATCCTGAAGTCCTCTGATGTCACCATTTCGAGAATGTTGTACGCCGTCTAAACAAATCATTCTAAGTCGCCCACGTCCACTGGTACTGTTGTCCAATAAACCTGTACGAAGTAGAACCATAGTACTGGCTAGTCAATCGCAAACAAAGAGTATCAAACAAAAGGTTGGGAAGCCCAGATGTCTGATCTCTAACCAAAACTGAACAATTAAAGGTTGGGAAGCCCAGATGTCTGATCTCTAACCAAAACTGAACAATTAAAGGTTGGGAAGCCCAGATGTCTGATCTCTAACCAAAACTGAACAATTAAAGGTTGGGAAGCCCAGATGTCTGATCTCTAACCAAAACTGAACAATTAAAGGTTGGGAAGCCCAGATGTCTGATCTCTAACCAAAACTGAACAATTAAAGGTTGGGAAGCCCAGATGTCTGATCTCTAACCAAAACTGAACAATTAAAGGTTGGGAAGCCCAGATGTCTGATCTCTAACCAAAACTGAACAATTAAAGGTTGGGAAGCCCAGATGTCTGATCTCTAACCAAAACTGAACAATTAAAGGTTGGGAAGCCCAGATGTCTGATCTCTAACCAAAACTGAACAATTAAAGGTTGGGAAGCCCAGATGTCTGATCTCTAACCAAAACTGAACAATTAAAGGTTGGGAAGCCCAGATGTCTGATCTCTAACCAAAACTGAACAATTAAAGGTTGGGAAGCCCAGATGTCTGATCTCTAACCAAAACTGAACAATTAAAGGTTGGGAAGCCCAGATGTCTGATCTCTAACCAAAAATGAACAATTAAAGGTCGGGAAGCCCAGATGTCTGATCTCTAACCAAAACTGAACAATGAAAGGTTGGGAAGCCCAGATGTCTGATCTCTAACCAAAACTGAACAATTAAAGGTTGGGAAGCCCAGATGTCTGATCTCTAACCAAAACTGAACAATTAAAGGTTGGGAAGCCCAGATGTCTGATCTCTAACCAAAAATGAACAATTAAAGGTCGGGAAGCCCAGATGTCTGATCTCTAACCAAAACTGAACAATGAAAGGTTGGGAAGCCCAGATGTCTGATCTCTAACCAAAACTGAACAATTAAAGGTTGGGAAGCCCAGATGTCTGATCTCTAACCAAAACTGAACAATTAAAGGTTGGGAAGCCCAGATGTCTGATCTCTAACCAAAACTGAACAATTAAAGGTTGGGAAGCCCAGATGTCTGATCTCTAACCAAAAATGAACAATTAAAGGTTGGGAAGCCCAGATGTCTGATCTCTAACCAAAACTGAACAATTAAAGGTTGGGAAGCCCAGATGTCTGATCTCTAACCAAAACTGAACAATTAAAGGTTGGGAAGCCCAGATGTCTGATCTCTAACCAAAACTGAACAATTAAAGGTTGGGAAGCCCAGATGTCTGATCTCTAACCAAAAATGAACAATTAAAGGTTGGGAAGCCCAGATGTCTGATCTCTAACCAAAAATGAACAATTAAAGGTTGGGAAGCCCAGATGTCTGATCTCTAACCAAAACTGAACAATTAAAGGTTGGGAAGCCCAGATGTCTGATCTCTAACCAAAACTGAACAATTAAAGGTTGGGAAGCCCAGATGTCTGATCTCTAACCAAAACTGAACAATTAAAGGTTGGGAAGCCCAGATGTCTGATCTCTAACCAAAAATGAACAATGAAAGGTTGGGAAGCCCAGATGTCTGATCTCTAACCAAAAATGAACAATGAAAGGTCGGGAAGCCCAGATGTCTGATCTCTAACCAAAACTGAACAATTAAAGGTTGGGAAGCCCAGATGTCTGATCTCTAACCAAAACTGAACAATGAAAGGTTGGGAAGCCCAGATGTCTGATCTCTAACCAAAACTGAACAATTAAAGGTTGGGAAGCCCAGATGTCTGATCTCTAACCAAAAATGAACAATGAAAGGTTGGGAAGCCCAGATGTCTGATCTCTAACCAAAAATGAACAATGAAAGGTCGGGAAGCCCAGATGTCTGATCTCTAACCAAAACTGAACAATTAAAGGTTGGGAAGCCCAGATGTCTGATCTCTAACCAAAACTGAACAATTAAAGGTTGGGAAGCCCAGATGTCTGATCTCTAACCAAAAATGAACAATGAAAGGTTGGGAAGCCCAGATGTCTGATCTCTAACCAAAAATGAACAATGAAAGGTCGGGAAGCCCAGATGTCTGATCTCTAACCAAAAATGAACAATGAAAGGTTGGGAAGCTCAGATGTCTGATCTCTAACCAAAAATGAACAATGAAAGGTTGGGAAGCCCAGATGTCTGATCTCTAACCAAAAATTAACAATGAAAGGTCGGGAAGCCCAGATGTCTGATCTCTAACCAAAAATGAACAATGAAAGTTTGGGAAGCACATTTTCCTGATCTGTCTTCCAGTTTAGCCCTTTTCTTATCGGCATCTGTTGTGATGTCCAAATGCCACTCACTCTAACTCTGTGACTTGCTATCCCTTACCTCCTCAATAATTCAACAGTTGGATCTCTCGCTGGCCTTTCAAACCTTTGAAAACATACTCTATATCACACAAACAAGCCTTGCTTGATGTCTTACCACTGTTATGTCCCAATGGGCACATATTGGTTAAGTCAATGTTGTTTCCACGTCATTTCAATGAAATGACGTTGAACCAACGTGGAATAGATGTTGAATTGGAATAGACGGAGCGGGGTGTTTATTCCTGCCCTGCTACTGCTCTGTCCCATAAGGTTGGAGAAAGAAGGGAAGACTACTTCAAACATTATTGATTTCTGCTTTGAAGTGTATAACTGAAAGAAGGTGAGAACAACTGTTTCTGTATCAGTGGTGAACGTGGTTATTTGTAAAATTGACTTTTTTCTCATTTATCAATAAACACTTTACATTCACTTTTTTTCTAAGCTGCTTGATCAATAACCACAGTATGCATTCGAATCTCAATGTAAGACAGCGAACTGAGAGATCTAAGGTAGTGGATATGGGGCCAAGTGACAGACAAGAGAGACAGACACACAGGCAGAGACTACACCGGCTCCTACGCTCGTCAGATGTGGCAGGGCCTGCAAACTATTACAGAGTACAAAGGGAAGCACAGCTGAGAGCTGCCCAGTGAAACGAGCCTACCAGACGAGCTGAATAACTTCTATCCTCACTTTGAGGCAAGTAACACTGAAACATACATGAGAGCATCAGCTGTTACGGACGACTGTGTGATCACACTCTCCGCAGCCGATGTGAGTAAAACCTTTAAACAGGTCAACATTCACAAGGCCGCATTGCCAGACGGATTACCGGGATGTGTACACCGAGCATGAGCTGACCAACCGGCAAGTGTCTTCCCTGATATTTTCAACCTCTCCCTGTCTGAGTCTGTAATACCAACACGTTTCAAGCAGACCAGCATCGTCCCTGTGCCCAAGAACACTAAGGTAACCTGCCTAAATGACTACCACTTGCTTATGTAGCCATGAAATGCTTTGAAAGGATGGTCATGGCTCACATCAACACCATTATCCCAGAAACCCTAGACCCACTCCATTTTTCAAACCGCCATAACAGATTCACAGATCTCAATC
>NC_092161.1:13187656-13240156 GCF_045791955.1 Oncorhynchus clarkii lewisi | reverse complement strand
TTTATGGCATTTTTATTACCATAGCATGTTTGTGTGTTTCCTATAGTTTGTGTGTTTCCTATAGTTTGTGTGTTTCCTATAGTTTGTGTGTTTCCTATAGTTTGTGTGTTTCCTATAGTTTGTGTGTTTCCTATAGTTTGTATGTTTCCTATAGTTTGTGTGTTTCCTATAGTTATGTACTTGAAAATGCATCAATGGATCAATTTGGGCAAACTCCTGGCAGACATGATACAACATATTGTGTAGGAATGTAATTCTTCATTGGATCACTCTGAAACTTTGCACACACACGCACACACACTAAATTACACATAGACCCCTATCTGAATGTATGGCCTTTCTCATGCATTTCAAAGATGATTGAACAAAACAATAACATAGAAAATACATGTTTTTTTGTTGGTATTATCTTTTACCAGATCTAATGTGTTATATTCTCCTACCTTAGCTTCACATTTCCACAAACTTCTAAGTGTTTCCTTTCAAATGGTATCAAGAATATGCATATCCTTGCTTCAGGTCCTGAGCTACAGGCAGTTAGATTTGGGTATGTCATTTCAGGCAAAAAAAAGGGGTCCGGTCATGTTTATCTATCAGGGTGTGTAGGGGGTAAATATCATCAGTCCTGCGATATTTTGGTGGACATGTTTATCTATCAGGGTGTGTAGGGGGTAAATATGATCAGTCCTGCGATATTTTCGTATAAATCCAATTGGGCTTTTACTCAAGACATTGTGCTGATTAAGGAAGTCTAGTACTCATACATTTATCATACTACAGAAAACCTTCCCCAGGTTACTGTTCACACAAATGCCTCTGTAATTGTCAGGGTCAAATTTGTCTCCGTTCTTAAAGATTGGGGTTATGAGTCCTTGATTACAGATGTCAGGGAAATAACCTACACTCAGGATCAAATTAAACCGTTTTAATATAGCCAGTAGAAATTTAGCAATAGTGAATTTGAGCATCTCATTTAGGATGCCATCAGGTCCGCATGCTTTTTTAAATTTGAGGGCCTGAAGTTTCTTATAGAGCTCCTGGTCAGTAATTGGGATTTCAATCAATATTGATTGTCCTTTATAGCTTTTTATAATCCATTCAACGTGTCATGAATTTGCCATTGTTCTGCGTTTGCATCAATTTGAATTTAGGTTCTTCAGTCAGTTGCTTCCTGTTGTACTGCACTCTCTCGGTCTCTGTCTGTCTCTCTGTCTCTCTTTATATCTCTCTCTGTCACTCTCTCCTCCTCTCTCTCCTATCTCTGTTTCTCTCTCAAATCTTGCTGCTGTGATGGCACACTGGTATTTCACCCAATAGATATGGGAGGTTATCAGAATTGTGTTTGTTTTATAATTATTTTGGGGTCTTTGTAATCTCAGGGAAATATGTGTCTCTAATATGGTCATACATTTGGTACAGGCTCACTGAGTCTGTACATAGTCAAAGCTTACCTTAAGTTTGGGTCAGTCACAGTGGTCAGGTATTCTGCCACTGTGTACTCTCTGTTTAGGGCCAAATGTCATTCTAGCTTGCTCTGTTATTTTGTTGATTCTTTCCAATATGTCAAGTAAGATTTTTTTTGTTTCCTCATGATTTGGTTGGATCTAATTGTGTTGCTGTCCTGGGGCTCTGTGGGGTGTGTTTGTGTTTGTGTTTGTGAACAGAGCCCCAGGACCAGCTTTCTTAGGGGACTCTTCCCCAGGTTCATCTTTCTGTAGGTGATGGCTTTGTCATGGAAGGTTTGGGAATTACTTTCTATTAGGTGGTTTTAGAATTTAACAGCTCTTTTCTGGATATTGATAATTAGCGGGTATCAGCCTAATTTTGCACTGCATGCATTAAATGGTGTTTTACGTTTTACACAACTGTCATGGCCGTCGAAAGAAGTGGCCCAAAGTGCAGCGTGGTGAGTGTACATTTCCTTTTATTATAGAATGTCGCCAACAAAACAAGAAACTACTAAATGAAATTACCGTGAAGCTTCCGTGGGCTATAGTGCCACTAACAAAGTTAACTACACACACTGAAAGGAGGAGAAAAGGGCTACCTAAGTATGATTGCCAATCAGAGACAACGATAGACAGCTGTCCCTGACTGAGAACCATACCCGGCCAAAACATAGAAATATAGAAACATAGAAAACAAAACATAGAATGCCCACCCCACATCACACCCTGACCTAACCAAACAGAGAAATAAAACGGCTCTCTAAGGTCACTCTCTAAGTGACAGTAACCCCCCTCAAAGGTTCGGACTCCGGCCGCAAAAGCTGAACCTGTAGGGGAGGGTCTAAGTGGGCATCTATCCGCGGTGGCGGCTCTGGTGAAGGACGTAGACCCCGCTCCACCTCTGGCTCAGCCCACTTTGGTGGCACCTCTGGTTCAGGGACCCACGTAGACGACCCCGGACTGGGCACCCTTACTGGATTCCCATGGCTGGGGAGACTTACTGGAGGCCAGGTCTGTGGAAGAGGCACAGGATGAACCGGGCTGTGGGGGAGCACTGGAGCTCTGGTGCGTAGCCTTGGCACCACTTTTCCAGGCTGAATGCCCACTCTAACCAGCCACCTCCAGAGCGCAGGCACAGGTCGAACCGGGCTGTGGGGGAGCACTGGAGCTCTGGTGCTTAACAATTGTACCACTCCTCTTGGCTGCATGCCCACTTTTGAACGGCCCGTGCGGGGAGCTGGAACAGGCCGCACTGGGTTCTCCTGGCGAACTGGGGAAACCACGCGTAGAGGCGGCGCAGGACTCACCGGGCTGTGGAGGCGCACGGCTGGCACAAGACGTGTAGGGCTGGGGAGGTGCACAGGAGGCCTGGTGCGGGGGGCTGGCACAGTCTTCAACAGACGGCTAGCACGCACCTCAGGACCAGTATGGAGAGCTGACTCAGGTGACATCAAACCGAGGACACGCTCCGTAGGGCAGATGTCGTGCCTCATGCACCAACAAAGCAGCTCTCTCATAGCTCTCTCCTCCAATCTCCCCATCAACTCCTTCACGGTCTCTGCTTCACTACCTTCGCTCCCTTCCAAGTTCACCCCGACTGGCTCAGGTTCCATCCTTGGCTCAGCCGACCGTCCCGTGTGCCACCCCCCACAACATTTCCTTCCTCTCCTGGCCACGCTGCTTGGTCCTGTCACGGCCGTCGAAAGAAGTGGACCAAAGTGCAGCGTGGTGAGTGTACATTTCCTTTTATTATAGAATGTCGCCAACAAAACAAGAAACAAAATAAATTACAGTGAAGCTTCCGAGGGCTATAGTGCCACTAACAAAGTCAACTACCCACACTGAAAGGAGGAAAAAAGGGCTACCTAAGTATGATTCCCAATCAGAGACAACGATAGACAGCTGTCCCTGATTGAGAACCATACCCGGCCAAAACATAGAAGTAAAGAAACATAGAAAACTAAACATAGAATGCCCACCCCACATCACACCCTGACCTAACCAAACAGAGAAAAAAAACGGCTCTCTAAGGTCAGGGCGTGACAACAATGGATATTTTTTCAGAATTCTGCATCTCAATTAGGTGTTTCTCCCATTTTGTGAATACTGGTTAGCGGACCCCAGACCTCACAACCATCAAGGGCAATTGGTTCTTTAACTGATTCAAGTATGTTTTTTATCAGATCCTAAGTAGTATGTCAATTTTATGTTCCTTTTGATGAAATAGAAGGCACTTCTTGCCATGTCTCTCCGATCGTTCACAGCTTTGTGGAAGTTAACCGTGGTGCTGATGTTAAGGCCAAGGTATGTATAATTTTTGTGTGCTCTAGGGCACCGGTGTCTAGATGGAATTTGTATTTGTCGTCCTGGAACCTGAACTTTTTTGGAACACCATTATTTTGGTCCTACTGAAATTTACTGTCAGGGCCCAGGTCTGACAGAATCTATGCAGAAGATCTAGGTGCTGCTGTAGGCCGTCCTTGGTTGGAGACAGAAGCACCAGATCATCAGCAAACAGTAGATATTTTACTTCAGATTCTAGTAGGCTGAGGCCGAGTGCTGCAGTCTGTTCTAGTGTCCTAGCCAATTTGTTGATATACATGTTGAAGAGGTTGGGGCTTAATCTGTATCCCTGTATCACCCCATGGCCGTGTGGAAAGAAATGTGTGTATTTTTTGCCAATTTTAACCACACACTTGTTGTTTGTGTACATGGGTTTTACAATGTCGTATGTTTTTCCCTCAACACCACTTTCCATCAATTTGTATAGCAGACCCTCATGCCAAAATTGAATCAAAAGCTTTTTTGAAATCAACAAATCATGAGAAGACTTTGACTTTGTTATGGTTTTTGGTTTGTCAATTAGCGTGTGCAGGGTGAATACGTGATCTGTCGTATGGTAATTTGGTAAAAAGCCAATTTGACATTTGCTCTGTACATTTGCTCAGTACTTTCACTGAGGGAATGTACTCGTCTGCTGTTAATTATAATGCAGAGGATTTTCTCATGGTTGCTGTTGATGCATATCCCACGGCGTTATTGGTTGTGAAATTTGTATCCACTTTTGTGGATTGGGGTGATCAGTCCTTGGTTCCAAATATTGGGGAATATGCCAGAGCTAAGGATGATGTTAAAAAGTTTAAGTATAGCCAATTGGAATTTGTGGTCTGTATATTTTATAATTTCATTGAGGACACCATCAACACCACAGGCCTTTTTGGGTTGGAGGGTTTGTATTTTGTCCTGTAGTTCATTCAAGGTAATTGGAGAATCCAGTGGGTTCTGGTAGTCTTTAACAGTTGATTCTAAGATTTGTATTTGATCATGTATATGTTGTTGCTGTTTGTTCTGTGTTATAGGGCCTAAAATATTGGAGAAGTGGTTTATCCACACACACTTCGTTTTGGATAGATAACTCTTCATGCGGTTGTTTGTTTAGTGTTTTCCAATTTTCCCAGAAGTGGTTAGAGTCTATGGAATCCTTCTTTTTCTGTAGTGTCTTTCTGTATTGTTTTTGTGATTCACCATAGTGAAGGTGTAGACTCAGGTTTTCTGGATCTCTACGTTTTTGGTTGGACAGGTTTCTCAATTTATTTATTTGGTTTTGCATTCTTCATTAAACCAATTGTCATTGTTGTTAATTTTCTCAGGTTTTCTGCTTGAAATTTTTTAGATTTGATAGGGAAGCTGAGAGGTCAAATATAATGTTTAGGTTTTCTACTGCGATGTTTACGCCTTCACTATTACAGTGAAATGTTGTCCAGAAGGTTGCCTAAAGGGATTGAATTAGTTCTAATTGAGTTTTGGTAGGTTTCCACACTTGCTTTTCTTCCATCCATTGTGTTTCTTAATATTATTCAGGTCCCTTGGATTTGATGCCTCACGATTGAGTATTGCTCTGTTCAAGTAGAGTGTGAATTTGCTGTGATCTGATAGGGGTGTCAGTGGGCTGACTGTGAACACTCTGAGAGACTCTGGGTTGTGGTCAGTGGTAAAGTAGTCTACATTACAGCTACCATGAGATGAGCTATAGGTGTACCTACCGTAGGAGTCCCTTCGAAGCCTACCATTGACTATGTACATACCCAGCGTGGGACAGAGCTATAGGAGTTGTGACCCGTTTTTGTTGGTTATAGTATCGTAGTTATACCAAGGGGGGCATATGGGGGAGGGAATGCTGTCACCTGCAGGCAGGTGTTTGTTCCCTTGTGTGCTGAGGGTGTCAGGTTCTTGTCCAGTTCTGGCATTTAGGTCGTCATAGACTGGTCCATGTCCCTGGGTCTGGAAATGATTGATTTCCCACTCCAGAATGGAGAAGCTGTCTTCATTAAAGTATGGGGATTCTAGTGGTGGGATATAGGTAGCATACAGGAGGATTTTTTTTAAGTCCATGTTCATGCTCTTTAGGCCAAAGGCAGATGACCTCAGGCCTTAGATATTCCAGGATGAGATAGTGAAGGCTTTGTGTTCCATAAAGTGTCCAATGTTGTTGGTCGTGGGATTTGGCCTCATGCCAATGGCATGTACCAGGTGCTGAGCATCTGGTACATGCCAATGGTTTGGTCCTCTTGGCGTGGGTCCTCTGTGTGTAGGGGATCCCGCAGATCCGGGAGAGAGTCTGGCTGATCTGGGTGGGGTGTCTGTTGATCTGTTGCTCCTGTGTGAGGTGTTGTTATGTCCTATAGGGTCCTGGCGAAGGCGGGCACTGCTGCCTATGTTGTTTATCTACTCTCTCTCTCTCTCTCTCTCTCTCTCCCTCCCTCTCTCTCTCTCTCTCTCTCTCTCTCTCTCTCTCTCTCTCTCTCTCTCTCTCTCTCTCTCTCTCTCTCTCTCTCTCTCTCTCTCTCTCTCTCTCTCTCTCTCTCTCTCTCTCTCTCTCTCTCTCTCTCTCTCTCTCTCCTAATCCTCCTCCTCCTCCCTTGGCCCCTGTGCCACTGTCCATCACAAACCTTCACATACCTTATAGTTCCATGACAGGCCAAATTAACCAAAGAGAAAGGGATGAAAAGAGAGTGAATGAACGCCAGGGCCTTTATAGCTGTGTGGGAGACTTTAATAAGAAAGAGAAAGTGAGAGAGACGAACGAAAGAGAAAAATAATGAAAGACAGAGTGAAAGGCTTGCAGTGCCCTAGCTGAGTGGGAGACGGT
Organism: Oncorhynchus clarkii lewisi; assembly: GCF_045791955.1. Taxonomy (NCBI): domain Eukaryota; kingdom Metazoa; phylum Chordata; class Actinopteri; order Salmoniformes; family Salmonidae; genus Oncorhynchus; species Oncorhynchus clarkii. Next base: position 13,233,559 of record NC_092161.1, on the reverse strand, counting down.
CTGCTCAAAAGCAAAGGTCAGGCAGAGCGTCTTTACATGAACTGAGTCAGTGGAAATTTCATTTCCAGAGAGAAAATCTGATCAGCGTTTGTTTAAAACTTAGCCAAAGTTCAGGGAGGAGGAGAGGAGAGGGGCAGGAATAGAGGAGAAGAACTCATGGAGATGGATTTGAATGAGATAATCCCATCAAACACACAGACCGGCACAAATGTAAACAAACACACACACACCCACATGCACACACCCAGGTCTGGACACTGAGAACAATGAGAGATCACACAATGAGAGATCACACAATAATCACCTTATCCATCATAGATGGCCATCACATTTGCCAATTGAACGGGTAGACCAATAGAAGGAGAGAACAAATGAAGATCTCCATCTTTTCATTTATCCTTCTTATTGATATCAATATAATGTATTTAAGCAATAAGGCCTGAGGAGGTGTGGTATATGGCCAATATACCACGTCTAAGGGCTGCTCTTATGCATGAGGAAATGCGGAGTGCCTGGACACAGCCCTTAGTCGTGGCCATATATCACAATCCCCTGGGGTGCCTTACTGCTATTATAAACTGGTTACCAACGTAATTAGAATAAAAATCAATGTTTTGTCATACCCGTGCTATACGGTCTGATATACCACGGCTGTCAGCCAATCAGCATTCAGGGCTCGACCCACCCAGTTTATGAATAAATATACATATATATATCAGCTCCCAATCCTAGACTGAAAAAGTATCTGTTTCTTTTTCAGCGATTAGAGGGTAAGGTGAGTCAGAGTTGCTCACAATTAATCCTGTGTTACTCCATAGACTTCTGAGTAGCACACATCCCCTTCAACTGCGATACGCAAACATTGTAACATTGTAAGCAAATGGAAAAATGAAAAGAAACATAAAGAGTGCTGTACAGAAAAGGAAGAAATGAAATTGGCTCGGAGAGAGAAGGGGGAAAAAGAGATGGAGTCACAGATCTATCATTCCTCAATTAGGGTTAGTGTTATCAGACCAGACAGCAGCACTATTTCATCCTCATAGCTAAACCTTGGTGTGTATGTTTGTATGTTGTTTTTTCTGTGTGTGTTCACCCTCTTTGTGCGTGTGTGTCTTTATGTGCACATGTGTATGTGTGTGTGTGTGTGTGTGTGTTATGCTTGTCCGTGTGTTTTCTGATTGTGTGTGTCTGTGAGTGTGTGTGTGTCTGTGAGTGTGTGTGTGTGTGTGTGTGTGTGTGTCTGTGAGTGTGTGTCTGTGTGTGTGTGTGTGTGTGTGTGTCTGTGAGTGTGTGTGTGTGTGTGTGTGTGTGTGTGTCTGTGAGTGTGTGTGTGTGTGAGTCTGTGAGTGTGTGTGTGTGTGTGTGTGTGAGTCTGTGAGTGAGTGTGTGAGTGTGTGTGTGTCTGTGAGTGTGTGTGTGTGTGTCTGTGAGTGTGTGAGTGTGTGTGTGTCTGTGAGTGTGTGTGTGTGTGTCTGTGAGTGTGTGTGTGTGTGTGTGAGTGAGTCTGTGAGTGAGTGTGTGAGTGTGTGTGTGTCTGTGAGTGTGTGTGTGTGTGAGTGTGTCCAGGTCCCCTTTCACCCCCTGCGTGCAAAAAACGTCTAATCTGAAGCTAAATTGGGTTTAGGGACGCCACTTTACACGTCCCAAACCACAGAGGAGCAGACTGATGTGTGTGTCTGTATACGCGTGCATGCATTTGTGTGTGTGTGGTTGTGTTTATCGCCACCCCACAAATCACAGAAGAGAAATCAGCATCATAATTTGAGTAGAGTCTTGTTGCATAAACATGTCATAAATGATGTGTGTGATGTGTGGTGTATCTTTCAAGTAGAGCTCTGGTAATATTAATCCCAACCTTGTCTAAACTAATTTTATATAAGGCTCTGTTAAAAATGTATTCCAACCTTGTCTAAACTAATATTATATAGGGCTCTGTTAATATTAATCCCAAATAACCTTGTCTCAACTAATATTATATAGGGCTCTGTTAATTTTAATCCCAAGTAACATTGTGTAAACTAATATTAAATAGGGCTCTGATAAAACTTCTAAGGGCTGAGATCCCGTTGACGGGATCGATATGACAACAGCCAGTGAAAATGCAGGCCGCCAAATTCAAAAAAAAAAAAAAAAGAAATCTCATAATTAAAATTCCTCAAAGACACAAGTATTTTATACTATTTTAAAGGTTATCTTGTTGTTAATCCCACCACAGAGTCTGATTCCAAATAGGCTTTACAGCGAAAGCACCACAAATTATTATGTTGGGTCAGAGCCAAGTCACAGAAAAACACAGCCATTTTTCCAGCCTAAGAGTGGAGTCACAAAAAACAGAAATAGAGATAGAATTAATCACTAACCTTTGATGATCTTCATCAGATGACACTCATAGGACTTCATGTTACACAATACATGATTGTTTTGTTCGATAAAGTTCATATTGATATCAAAAAATCTCAGTATACAATTGGCACGTTATGTTCAGTAGTTTCTAAAACATCCGGTGATATTGCAGAGAGCCACATCATTTTACAGAAATACTCATTATAAATGTTGATGGAAATACAAGTGTTATACATGGAATTTAATATTGATCCCAAATAACCCCGTCTAAACTAATATTATATAGTTCTCTGATCATTTTAATCCGAACCTTGTCTAAACTAATTTTAAATAGGGCTATGTTAATATTAATCCCAACCTTGTCTAAACAAATATTATATAGTTCTCTGATCATTTTAATCCCAACCTTGTCTAAACTCATTTTAAATAGGGCGTTGTTAATATTTTTCCAAAGTAAACTTGTCTAAACTAATATTTTATAGGGCTCTGCAAAAATGAATCCCAACATTGTCTAAACTATTTTTATATAGGACTCTGTTCATATTAATCCCAATTAACCTTGTCTAAAATAATATTATATAAGGCTCTGTTAATATTAATCTCAAGAAAACTTGTCTAAATTAATATTATATAGTGCTCTGTTAATATAAATCCCAAAATGTCTTAACTAATATTTTATAGGGCTCTGTTAATATTAATCCCAAGTAACCTTGTCTAAACTAATTTAATATAAGGCTCTGTAAAAAAAAAATCCCAACCTTGTCTAAACTAATATTATATAGTTCTCTGATAATTTTAATCCCAACCTTGTCTAAACACATTTTATATAGGGCTCTGTTAATATTAATCCCAACCTTGTGTAAACAAATGTTAAATTGGGCTCTGTTAATATTAATCCCAAACTTGTCTAAACTATTCTTATATAGGGCTCTGTTCATTTTAATCCAAACCTTGTTTTAACTAATATTATGCTATGTAAGACATAGACTAGAATAAATTACATCAAATGTATCTGAATGACTCCGAAGGATTGATCGATGGGTGTCCTCCTTTTGTCAGTATTTTTGTTGTTGTTGGGGGATTTATTAAGGAGAGAACATACCAGTCTCTTCTAATATTAAGTAATGTTTAATCTTTACGGAAACTAAACAACAACCACAAACATATAATTTCACTACAAATCATTGATTTCAACTATCTCTCCAAGGCACCTGCTGTGTCTGCAAAACACCCTCACAGCTACCAGCCAATCACATCAACACAGGTTTATATTTCCAATGCCCTCAGATTGAGACAATGCATTGGGACATCCGGGAAGCAAAGTGCTATAGCTGAATATTGAATCATACACACACGCTTACCTTAAAACTCAATATTCATTTTCTCTGGCCTCTCCTTGATCTTCAGAGAGTAATTATATGTACGTTCTTTTTTCACATGAAACAATCTCCCTGACACAGAAACGTCCTGGTTTTCTAGGTCACATCAGAATATTACCTTTAAAAATATTCATTTGTGTTGTGTGTGATCTACCTCACACTATTCTTTGTCATTGGCCCAAATTGAGAGGGGGAGTATGGGCTGTGTGGATGAGGTTAGTGTGTGTGTGTGTGTGTGTGTGTGTGTGTGTGTCCATCTTTTAGTGCCTCTATAGATGAGAGGTAGCTTTGAAGAAAAGTATGCGAGGCTGGGCCTTAAGGAAGATTTATATTGCAACTGGGGAGTGTGTACGTGTGTATGTGTTTGTGCGTGCGTGCGTGAGTGTGTGTGTGTGTGTGGGGGGTGTGGGGGGTGGGGGGGGGGGGTGAGTACACCGACAGAGTAAATTAATTTTGCGATATTAAACTCTAACCCAGACTCTGTCTCACTACCCATAAACCTTTGCTTGTGTGCCCTTCACTGGAAAGGCCAGCGTAGACAGAGGATACAGAATCCCTGAGAAAAACCCAGACAGTATTCGTGTGTGTGTGTGTGTGTGTGTGTGTGTGTGTGTGTGTGTGTGTGTGTGTGTGTGTGTGTGTTTGTGTGTGTGTGTGTTTGTGTGTGTGTGTGTGTGTGTGAGTGAGTGAGTGAGTGAGGCTGATGTGAGAGAGGGACGCGATAAGCTGGAGATAAGGAATGAAATGCCAGCCGTCCAACAACACCCAAGGACCCTGATCTTTAGGGCTATGAGTTTGTGTGTGTGTGTGTGTGTCTCTTTATGGTTGTGTGTTTTCAGTCCTCATCTACACTGTCTGTCATGTGATCTCTTCAGTCCCGTTTATACCTGGTGTCTAACATGTGTCCTTTGTCCTAATCTTGTCCACTTTCTGATTGTGCCCATATTTTTAGATTGGTGTAGACGATGAATTAAAAGTCGCTAAGTGATTTGATTGTGATCAGATCTTATAAGTGTAAACGGGACAAGATCAGGACAAGACGAAGGACGCATGTTAGAACCCGGTATAAACAGGGCTTTAACCAGGTCTTCTGTTGTGTGTCCTCGCCCTGTGTGTGTGTGTTCTCTGTCCTTTAGCCCCGGTGTCACTCTGGACCCTCCCCTCTCGTCCGGCGTGTTTGAAGTGACTATTAGTGAGAATCAAAGCCTTCCTCCATCCCTGGTCTCTGTAACCTTTTAGATTATTCACCAACGATGCTCATCCCTTTTTTCATCAAAATCATCACGCCCTTTATGTGCAATCATTCCCTCTCTTTTGTTACTGCCTCCACCGTCAATCACTTAAAAAATTCATAGACCCCATGGTCGGGCCCGGGGTGCGTTCAAGAGTTCCTTCGTCGATAACCTCCGGCCAGGTAGGGGGGTTCATTATTGAACGCCCCTGGACAGTCCAAACCCACATTGTGTTCTATAATTAAGTTTTACTTCAGAAGTTCAAACTGCTGCTGTCCTTCTTGTCCTTTCTTCTCTTTGAGTAGTCTCTCTCTCTCTCTCTCGCCCCCTTGCTTTCCCTCTCCCCCCTCTCTATCTTTCTCTCTCTCGCTCTCTCTCTCTTCATCTCCCCCTTTCCTCTCTCTTTCTCTCTCTCTCTCCCTTTCAATTCAATTCAAAGGGCTTTATTGGCATGGGAAACACATCTTTACATTGCCAACTCAGGTGAAATAGATAATAAACTAAAGTGAAATAAACAATATAAAATCAACAGTAAACATTAAACTTACAAAAGTTCCAAAGGAATAGAGACCTCTCTCTCTCTCTCTCTCTCTCTCTCTCTGCATGCTGGGAGTGATTGGTGCATGCTGGGAATTGTTTGAGTGAAGGAGTGCGTGTGTTGTGGAGAGTTAGATATTCACAACTTTCTTTCGGTTTGCTATTTCTTGGTGGCATTTTCTTGGTTTTCTTCTGTGCATGATTAAGGTTATTATTTTTACTTTTTTTGTTGTGGTAGAATTAAGTTTTTTGTTTTTCGTATCGAAATTACCCTGATTTTGGCGGGGATGGCAGCCCGAATGGGGATGCCGTCCCTGTCACTTCGGCACGGCTTTAGGTGTGTTACTGAAGCTACTGTCACGGTGGAGGAGTTTCTGGTCGCCGTAGGAGAGAAGGTAGGCTATGAGAATATTGCTTATGCATCCCGGATGAATAAAGCTGTGGTGGTATTTCTTAAAGAAGAATGTCTGGTTGATCGGATGGTTGAGCATGGTGTAATTCTTAAAGGAATGTTTTTTCAAGTTACGCCGCTTTTTTCTCCGTCAACAAGGGTAACGATTTCAAATGTACCACCGTTTATTCCAAATGAGCTGTTGGAGCGCGAGTTATTGCGCTTTGGGAAGTTCGCCAGTTCAATTAAGGTTGTTCCGTTGGGTTGCAAACACCCGGCGTTGAAACAGGTAATGTCATTTCGGCGACAGGTGTTTATGTTTTTGGACTCACCGGAGCAGACTTTAGAGTTATCGTTTAAAGTCAAGTATGACAATAGATTGTATATGGCTTATGCTAGTACGGGTAGTCAACGGTGTTTTGAGTGTGGGGATGTTGGTCATAAGCGACATGCTTGCCCGAAAAGGGAGAAGGCCGAGGGAGGGGCGCAGGTGGTCCTCGTAACACCTGGGCCCACTGATGTAGGGAGAGGTGGGCCGACAGCGGCAGAGCAGCCACAAGCACCTGGTGCTGAGGAACAAGTTATCCGTGTTGAGGGCACGGGGTTGCAACTTGTATTAGAGGGAAATGTTATGCTACAGAAAAGTATTGTGGTAGAAGGTAAGGATGTGTCTGAAGAGCCAGTTCCTCAGACTGGTGAGCAAGTGCCCAGTATGAGTGCTGGGGTAAAGGAGGGGGTTCATGTGGAGCTAGGCTCCCAGGTAGTGGAGGATATGCCCATTGTGAGTAACAGGGTACAGGAGGGGATTCATGTGGAGCTAGGCTCCCAGGTAGTGGAGGAGATGCCCACTACGAGTAATGAGGTTCAGGAGGGTTTTCATGTGGAGCTAAGCTCCAAGGTAGTAGAGGAGATGCCCACTACGAGTGCTGGGGTTCATGTAGAGCTAGGCTCCCAGGTAGTGGAGGAGATGCCCACTACGAGTAATGAGGTACATGAGGGTTTTCATGTGGAGCTAAGCTCCAAGGTAGTAGAGGAGATGCCCACTACTAGTGTTGGGGTTCATGTGGAGCTAGGCTCCCAGTTAGTGGAGAAGATGCCTACTATGAGTAGTGATGTTCAGGTGGGGCTAGTCTCCCAGGTAGTGGAGGAGATGCCTGGTACGAGTGATGAGGTGCAAGTGGGGAGTGTTGAAAGGGATGTGGTAGATGGGAGTCAGTTGTCTGTGGTCTCAGCTGAGGATCAGGAGAATGATATGGATATCTCTTTAGATATGACAGCTGCTGGTGAGGACTCAGTTTATGATCTAGAGGAGGTAAATGAGTTTCTGGATCAGACTTTTGGGAAATCTGTCAAATTGGCAGATTATTTTGATGTTGATAAGTTTGTGAGGTCAGCTGTGATGTTACAGAAGACGGTGGGGTTAGACCAATTGAGTGAGAAGAAACGGTTTCGCTTGAGGAAATTTATTACTGCTGTTGCAGCAGCAAAAGGTGGTGGGAAACGTGTTCAGGTTAAGAGAAGAAAGAAAAATAATGATGATGATCATGCTTCATAGGGTGTCTTTTTTCTCGTTGGTTTCTCTGTGGTTTCTTCTGCTTTTCTTTTCTCTTTTCTATATGGAGGTACTAAGGGTAGGTTCTCTCAATATTAATGGGGGAAGGGACAGGAATAAGAGGGCTTGGGTATTAGAAGTAATAAAACAGAAAAGGCTTAATGTAGTTTTCCTACAGGAGACACACAGTGATGAGGAAAATGAGGTTGACTGGGGTATGTGGTGGGAGGGGCAGCATGTACTCAGTCATGGTACTAATTTCAGTGCTGGGGTGGCAATCTTGTTTTCCTCAGGCTTAGGGGTGACTGTGGTATCTACAACAGAGATTGTCAAGGGTCGGGTTTTATTGGTCAAGGTGGATGTTATGGGGTTTCTGTTTGTTTTTTTGAATGTTTATGCTCCGAATGAGGGTACAGAGCGTATTGCTATATTTGATCAAATAAAGGAAACCTTAAGACAGTGTGACCAAGAGGGGTGTATGGTTTTAGGGGGTGACTGGAACTGTACAGTGGATTTTACTGTTGATCGCACCGCTGAAGAACCTCACCTGCGGTCAGCCACTTGCCTGTCTGGCCTATTAACTGAGTTTGAGCTTTCTGATGTGTGGAGAGTAAGGAATGCAAAAGTTAGGCAGTACACATGGCTAAAAATGAATGAAGGTCGTGTCAGTGCAGCAAGGTTAGACAGGTTGTATGTATCTGATCACTACTGTAGTAGGGTTGGAAAGTGTGCCATTACTCCTGTGGGTTTCTCTGATCATCATATTGTTACTGTTGATATTCACTTGTCCTGTCCACGACGGTCATCGCCTTACTGGTATTTTAATGTTAAATTGTTACATGATGTCATGTTTTGTGACAGGTTTTTGTTGTTTTGGGAAAAATGGAGGGGTATAAAAGGGAATTTTGAGTCCTTGAGACAATGGTGGGAGGTTGGGAAGGCCCAAATACGAGTTTTTTGTCAACAGTATACTGCTCTGTCTCAAATTGAGGTTAAAGAGACTATCAAGGCCCTTGAACAGGACATCAAATCTACTGAATTGAAGCTGCTCACTCAGAACGACCCTGGACTAGTCATGAACTTACAGGACAAGAGACATGAACTGAGGTCGTTTCTGCATGAAAGAGTGAAGGGTGCCTTGATTAGGTCTCGTTTCGCTTCCCTCAAGGATATGGATGCTCCTAGCGCTTTTTTTTTCAACCTAGGACAGTCGAAATTTCAACGCAAACAGATGGTCTGCCTTCGTCTCCCTGATGGGAAGGTGACCACGAATGATATTGAAATGCGTCAACATGCCGTGGATTTTTACTCATCCCTTTATAAGGCGGAGGATTGTGACTCTTTATGTACTGAACAGTTGTTACACGGTCTTCCTCAATTGGGACCTGAGCAGAGAGTCGCATTGGACGCTGATATTACACTGCAAGAGCTGTCCACAGCAGTTATGCAGCTCTCAACAGGCCGAGCCCCTGGCATCGATGGTTTACCATCTGAGTTTTACAAGCACTTTTGGGGGTCTATTGGGGAGGATTTTTATGAAGTGGTGTGTGAATCTTTTCATGAGGGTTCTCTTCCTGTATCCTGTCAACGTGCGGTGCTTTCACTGTTGCCAAAAAAGGGGGATTTGGCTCTCATAAAAAATTGGAGACCTGTTGCCTTGCTGTGCGCAGAATACAAAATTGTTTCTAAATGTCTCTCAAACAGGTTGAAAGAGTATCTGGGATTGTTGATCCACAAGGACCAGTCCTACTGTGTACCTGATCGCTCTATTGTTGACAACTTGTTTCTGATAAGAGATGTTTTAGACATTTGTAAACTGTCTGCTGTAAATGTGGGTTTACTTTCGTTGGATCAGGAGAAGGCTTTTGATCGTGTGGACCACCAGTACTTGTTTAAAACAATGAAAGCCTTTGGGTTTGGGGATGTTTTTCTGTCTTGGATGAATTTACTGTATGCTGGAGCCTCGTGTATGGTGAAGGTTGGTGGTGGTTTGAGTTGCCCCATCCCTGTCGAAAGGGGCATCAGGCAGGGATGCCCAATTTCAGGGCAGTTATATAGTCTGGCGATTGAACCAATGCTTTGTTTTTTAAGAGCGAAGCTTACTGGTTTCTCTGTGCCAGGTGTAATGAAGGGTCCCACGATAGCACTGTCTGCGTATGCAGATGACGTGATCGTTTTTATTACAGGGGGTGAGGATGTTAAGGTTCTCTCAAACACTTTAAAGGTGTATGAGGGGGCCTCCTCAGCTAGAGTCAATTGGGGAAAGAGTGAAGCGCTGTGGGCAGGTCAGCTTCAGATGGGGTCCGCTCCATGGTTACCAGGGGGGCTTCAGTGGGGCAGAGATGGAATGAAGACTTTGGGAGTTTTTCTAGGCTCCGATGTCTTTCAGAAAAAGAACTGGGAGGGTGTAGTGGAGAAAGTGTGTGCCAGACTGTCAAGGTGGAAATGGGTGTTGCCCCAGCTGTCCTATAGGGGACGGGTCCTGGTAGCTAATAATCTTGCTGCTTCTACCCTGTGGCACAGACTAATGATTTTACAGCCACCAAAGGGTCTGATACAAGAGCTTCAGAGGACCCTTGTCAATTTCTTCTGGTCTGGACAACACTGGATCAAAGCTGCAGCCCTGTATCTGCCACTGCACGAGGGTGGGCAAGGCCTGGTGGACATTTCCTCTAGGATCACGGCTTTCCGGCTCCAAGCAGTTCAGAGATTGTTGTACAGAGACTGTTCTAGCTGGGTCGAAACAGCCTACATATTGATGAGGAGAGCGGGCTGTTTGGGCTTAGACAAACATATTTTCCTCTTAAAGCTGGAGGGGGGTGATTTGACTGGCCTGACTCCATTTTATGAGTCTGTTATGCAGGCTTGGAGAGTCTTTGTCAAGTCCCGTAAGACCGGCACGCCACCAGGGATGTGGCTTTTTGAAGAGCCTCTTTTTCATAACACTGCCATCCAGTCCCGTGTTCTGGTTTCAGCTAGCCTACGTTCATGCCTATTAGGCGTGGGGTGTACCAAGCTGGGTCATCTGATGCGGAGCAGGAGCAGATTGGAGGAGCTGAGAGAAAGAGCGGGGATCCGATCATCTCGCCTACTGAGGAAGGTCGTCGATGAGGTCTGCGACTCCTTGCCAGTGCTTCATCTGCAGTATGTGACTGACATTTCCAATTCTGATCGGTGGAAGGAGGGTCTGGATTATGTGTTCCCTGCACTGATTGTTAGTGCTGCGATGGGGGCATTTGAGGAGGACGCGGGGATGCTGCTTTCCTTCGATACCCCGGAGCTGGGGGAGTTCAACGAGGTGGGAAAGAAGGCTATGTACAGAACATGTGTGAAGGTGTCCCATGCCTCTTCCCTGGAAGGGGTAAAATCGACGAGGTGGGCGGATGTGCTTGGTCCAGGTGCTTCTCCAAAAGGCTGTTGGCGATCATTGTATAAACTGCCTATTGATAAGAGGACAGCTGACCTCCAATGGAGGATAATACATGGAGCTATAGCCACCAACATGCATCTGGTACACCTGGACCCTACTGTTGGGGAGGGGTGTCCATTCTGTGCTGAAGATGAATCTCTGGCACATCTGTTTTTACTGTGTCCCAGGTTGGTTGGGATGATTGATCTGATCACTGATTGGTTCTCAACGTTGGGAGAGGTTTTCTCTTCCCAACTGTATATATTTGGGCCAAAGTACAGGTTCAGTCAAAAGGGTGTAGTTGTGTTGCTTAATTTTGTGTTAGGGGCAGCAAAATTAGCGATATGGAAGACCCGAAAGAACAGCATTCGGGGACAGGGGTCTGTGGATGTGGTGGGAATGCTGGAGGGAATGTTGGCAGCGAGACTAAGGGTTGAGTTTGCTTATTATAAACTTGTCAACAATATCGATCTGTTTTTGAGTATATGGGGTATTCAGAGGCTGTTGTGTTTTGTTACTGTGGAGGAGGAATTGGAGTTGTGTTTTTAATTGATGTGTAACTGTGGTTTTGTATGAGTATTTATTGTGTGGTGGGCCCCCAGACCCAATAAAGAGTATTTAAAACTCAAACTCTCTCTCTCTCTCTATTTCTCTCTCTATTTCTCTCTCTATTTCTCTCTCTCTCTATTTCTTTCTCTCTCTCTCTCTCTCTCTCTCTCTCTCTCTCTCTCTCTCCCTCTCTCTCTCTCTCTCTCTCTCTCTGTGTCTCGCTCAATTTCTTTCTCTCTCTCTCTGTCTCTGGTAATATGAGTGTGTGTTTCATGGTTCTTCTTAGGTGTCTGTGGACAAAAAGAGCCCAGAGGCTCAGATGAAAGGACAACGACAGAAGGCTATATGGCTCTACGGGCTGGCATAGTGGACACTGCACAGGCACAGAGAGAGAGACAGGGAGAGAGAAGGGGAGAGAAAGACAGAGAGAGAGAGCGAGAGAGAGAGAGAGAAAGAGAGAGTGATGGAAGGATACTGTAGGCGGCCCGCCAGGGAGAGCGGACAGATAACTAATCACACCATCACCCCTCTCCCTCTCTCTCTCTCTCACTCTCTCTCTCTTCATCTCCTCCCCCTTTCGTCCTGAAGTGATTGAGGAGAGCACAGCGGGCTGAGCTTCTGAATGTCTCCAGATTAAAAACCCTCAAACAAATGAGGCCTAAAAATATTACCCCGGGGAGCATAGACAGAGAGCCAGGACACTGACAGGTCCTACAGAAAGAGAGGGAGGGATGAGAGAGGAGGAGAAAAAAGTTAGAGAAAGGCAGCAGGGGAAGGATATGCTTCTGCCCCCAAGCCATGAGACTGCTGAACAATTGATCAAATGGCCACCCGGACTATTTACATTGACCCCCCCCCCCCCCCCCCCTTTGTTTTTACACTGCTGCTGCTCACTGTTTATTATCTATGCATACTCACTTTACAAATTACCTCAAATTAACCTGTACCCCCGCACATTGACTCTTTGCCGATACCCCTTGTATATAGCCTCGTTATTGTTATGTAATTTTCATGTGTTACTTTTTGATTTTATTAGATTTTTTTTTACTTTAGTTGATTGAGTAAATATTTTATTAACTCTATTTCTTGAACGGCATTGTTGGTTAGGGGCTTGTAAGTAAACATTTCACAGTGATGTCTACACCTGTTGTATTCAGCGCATGTGACAAATCACATTTGATTTGATGCTTAAATAAAGAGCGAAAAAGAGAAAGAACTAGAGAGAGAGAGATTTCTCTGCCATCCACCCACACAGCTGTTCTGTCTTTCTCTCCCAGTAGAAAACCACCAGCCTGTGTTTTACTCTCCCAGCTTCCTCTTCCTCAACACTGAATCAGATACAGAACATTCATCAAAATATATTTCTCCCCCAACCCCATACAACCTTCCGATTCTCACGACACTCTGCCTTAAAAGCCGCTCTATTGTTTAAGATTCACGCAGAGTGGTGGAAGTGATATACGAGCAGATATTAAGGAAAAGTTAGATTTTTATAGGTCAACTGACCTTAGCACCAGCAACCTTCATTTTCCCATATGGCCCAGGTCTTGTTTTTAATAGAGTCTCTGTCCGCCATATATCAGCTCCTCTGTCCCTCCTTTGTCCCTATAAACCATACAAGGCCTGGCCTCGCAAACCACCTCCACTTATCGGGACATTTAGGATGCTTCACAAGCAGCAAATATATATAGTAACGAGGAAAGGATTTTAATATAGCTATGGATGAACAAAAATAAGGTCATATATTTTAGGGGACTCTTCTCTAGCTTTATCTCTCTGTAGATGAGGGCTTTGTGGTGGAATGTTTGGGCATCTCTTCAGTTTAGGCCCATTTTGTAAAATCTTGTTTGGTTAGCGGACCCCAGAACTCACAAACATAGAGGGCATTGGGTTCTTTAACTGACTGAAGTATTTTAATCCAGATCCTAATTGGGATGTTGAGTTTTAACCCTTGTGTGGTGTTCATGTTTTTGTTATTCACCCAATGTTCAGGGGTCTGATGGACCCACAACATTTTTAGTTTAAAGAAAAATAATACACCCAAAACAAATACTTAACACTTAAATGAGCCCCAAGTAACAAGGATTAAGGCCAGTCTACACACCACATGAGGGACAGAGATTTACTGTGTGTGTGTGTTGCAAATGTATTTCTTGCACTTGATGTATGTGTACTATGTCTTCCTGCCCTTCTTGGGTCCACACACATCACATCACTTCTTCTTGTTGCTACCGGCTGCAATCTAGAATAATGAAAACATTTAGTTCAGGAATTTAACTAACATCTCACTCACTCACATATATATATAGTTACAGCAGGCCAAGGTAGGAGTGTCAGACACACTTACATGCAACAACATCACACACACTTATTTCCGTTATTGGAGTTGTTGGTTCTGTGGGTCAGGCGGATGGGGCACTAGCATCCTCCTCCTGAATCCTCCTCATGATGGCTGCAGAAGCTGGGGTCGTTGGGATATGTTGCTTCCTCTGGATTTGAGGTCTTACCAGTGCCTTGCCCAGCTCCTCGAGAAAGGGCCGTCTCCTCTGGATTTGAGGTTACCAGTGCCTTGCCCAGCTCCTCGAGATAGAGACATGTCCTCTGGATTTGAGGTTACCAGTGCCTTGCCCAGCTCCTCGAGATAGAGACATGTCCTCTGGAGCTTCCCTCTGTTCCAATTTGGGTTCAGCGCCATCCAGATGACAAACACGCTGTACGCGGAGATGTCCAACATGTTGAAGATTATGAAGAGACATTGTTGTATGGAAAAGTTCTGCCATTTTCTGCATCCCATTCTGTGAATTCCCCATTGGATCTGAAAACACCATCAAGGATATGAATCTCAAAATATGCATGCAAATTTGTTTGGTCCGTCTCCTTCCCATCTCTCTCTAAACATGCCTTCCATCCAAATTAATGCAGTCCAAAATGATTTTCTGGATGGTGTCTGGGATTAACAGTTAAAAAAATACTTTATGTCCTGCAGATGAGTAACCACCATCCGCGTCGGCCCTGGTTACATCCTTATCACATTGGCAGCCACGCAGGGTGGCTCATTCCTTAGGCAAGAAGACCATTACATTTCAAAATGTCTGACATGCACATTTCTCCTCCTGTAGGCTGCTGATGAGCTGGTTGCTGACGAGCTGGTCCTGGGACTGGTTGCTGACGAGCTGGTCCTGGGACTGGCTGCTGATGGGCTGGTCCTAGGCTGGTTTGGGGTCAATCTCATTCTCTTCTTCCAACTCACTGTCAGACTCTGAATTGACAGAGACATGATCCTCGTATTCGGAAGATTCTTTATCTTCCAAAGTGTAAGATGTTCCTTCCACACCAGCTTCTCTCTCTGAAAAAAAGTATTTCTAATGCCCTCTGAGCAGAGATGATTTTTGCCATACTGACTGATTGTGGTAAGGAGCCACACATGAAAGCTATTTATTTGTTGTGCGTGGGAAAACACTGAATGTTTTATAATGTATCAAAATAATGTATTATAATAACATTGTGCAGGTTCCCGCAAGACATTGTGTAGTTTCACACACTACAAAGTATAAAGAGAGTGAGAAACGTGGGAGACAGGCTGACAGGCAGACAGGCACCAAGAACCTGACTGTCTATGTTGAAACATTGGCCCAGGGAGGAGGAAGACAGAGTGAAGGCACACAGCAAACCTTCTTGGTTTATTTTTTATGTAATATAAATGTGTAGGGGGGTGCACAGAGTCCACTCAATGACAATGTGTTATTTTACATGTTCATCACAGAAAATGAGTGAAGGTCAATGTGATTCAGGTTGAAAAAATAATTAATTGTATAATTTTTCTTTAGTGAACATTGAAAATGGGTTCCAGACACCCGAACACCACAGAAGGGTTATCTTCCTTTTGATGGCATTACTATTCCTTCTTGCCTTGTCTTTTAGATTGTTCACAGCCTTGTGGAAGTTACCCGTGGTGTTGTTGTTTAAGCCATTGTAGGTATCTTTATTTTTGTACTCTAGGGCAAAGGTGTCTAGAATTTATATTTGTTGTCCTGGCAACTGGACATTCTTTGAAACACCATAATTTTTTGTCTTTATCATCAAGGCCCAAGACTGACAGAATCTATGTAGAAGATACAGGTGTTGCTATAGGCCCTCCTTGGTTTGGGACGGAATCACCATATCATCTGCAAACAGTAAACAATTGACAGACTGTTCTAGTACTTTGCCAATTTATTGATATACACGTTGAAGAGGGTCGGGTTCAAGCCGCATCCCTGTCTCACCCCAAGAAACCTGTGTGTCTGCCAATTTAAACTGCACACAATGGTTGTGTACATTGATATTAAACACGGAACAAAAAAATAAACACAACATGGAAATTGTGGGTCCTATGATTCATGAGCTGAAATTAATGATCACAGAAATATTCCATGAGCACAAAATGCTTATTGCTCAAAAAAAAGTTCACACAATTTTTTTTTAATATATATATATTTATTTATTTCACCTTTATTTAACCAGGTAGGCAAGTTGAGAACAAGTTCTCATTCAGAACTGAGACCTGGCCAAGATAAAGCAAAGCAGTTCGACACATACAACGACACAGAGTTACACATGGAGTAAAACAAACATACAGTCAATAATACAGTATAAACAAGTCTATATACGATGTGAGCAAATGAGGTGAGATAAGGGAGGTAAAGGCAAAAAAAGGCCATGGTGGCAAAGTCAATACAATATATCAAGTAAAACACTGGAATGGTAGATTTGCAATGGAAGAATGTGCAAAGTAGAAATAAAAATAATGGGGTGCAAAGGAGCAAAATAAATAAATTAATTAAATACAGTAGGGAAATAGGTAGTTGTTTGGGCTAAATTATAGGTGGGCTATGTACAGGTGCAGTAATCTGTGAGCTGCTCTGACAGTTGGTGCTTAAAGCTAGTGAGGGAGATAAGTGTTTCCAGTTTCAGAGATTTTTGTAGTTCGTTCCAGTCATTGGCAGCAGAGAACTGGAAGGAGCGGCGGCCAAAGAAATAATTGGTTTTGGGGGTGACTAGAGAGATATACCTGCTGGAGCATGTGCTACAGGTGGGGGATGCTATGGTGACCAGCGAGCTGAGATAAGGGGGGACTTTACCTAGCAGGGTCTTGTAGATGACATGGAGCCAGTGGGTTTGGCGACGAGTATGAAGCGAGGGCCAGCCAACGAGAGCGTACAGGTCGCAATGGTGGGTAGAATATGGGGCTTTGGTGACAAAACGGATTGCACTGTGATAGACTGCATTCAATTTGTTGAGTAGGGTATTGGAGGCTATTTTGTAAATGACATCGCCAAAGTCGAGGATTGGTAGGATGGTCAGTTTTACAAGGGTATGTTTGGCAGCATGAGAGAAGGATGCTTTGTTGCGAAATAGGAAGCCAATTCTAGATTTAACTTTGGATTGGAGATGTTTGATATGGGTCTGGAAGGAGAGTTTACAGTCTAACCAGACACCTAAGTATTTGTAGTTGTCCACGTATTCTAAGTCAGAGCCGTCCAGAGTAGTGATGTTGGACAGGCGGGCAGGTGCAGGTAGCAATCGGTTGAAGAGCATGCATTTAGTTTTACTTGTATTTAAGAGCAATTGAAGGCCACGGAAGGAGAGTTGTATGGCATTGAAGCTTGCCTGGAGGGTTGTTAAACACAGTGTCCAAAGAAGAGCCAGAAGTATACAGAATGGTGTCGTCTGAGTAGAGGTGGATCAGAGACTCAACAGCAGCAAGAGCGACCTCATTGATGTATACAGAGAAGAGAGTCGGTCCAAGAATTGAACCCTGTGGCACCCCCATAGAGACTGCCAGAGGTCCGGACAGCAGACCCTCCGATTTTACACACTGAACTCTATCAGAGAAGTAGTTGGTGAACCAGGCGAGGCAATCATTTGAGAAACCAAGGCTGTCGAGTCTGCCGATGAGGATGTGGTGATTGACAGAGTCGAAAGCCTTGGCCAGATCAATGAATACGGCTGCACAGTAATGTTTCTTATCGATGGCGGTTAGGATATAATTTAGGACCTTGAGCGTGGCTGAGGTGCACCCATGACCAGCTCTGAAACCAGATTGTATAGCAGAGAAGGTATGGTGAGATTCGAAATGGTCGGTATCTGTTTGTTGTTTTGGCTTTCGAAGACCTTAGAAAGGCATGGTAGGATAGATAAAGGTCTGTAGCAGTTTGGGTCAAGATTGTCCCCCCCTTTGAAGAGGGGGATGACCGCAGCTGCTTTCCAATCTTTGGGAATCTCAGACGACACGAAAGAGAGGTTGAACAGGCTAGTAATAGGGGTGGCAATCCCTGTTAGTGAGCATTTCTCCTTTGCCATCATAATCCATCCACCTGACAGGTGTGGCATATCAAGGAGCTGATTAAACAGCATAATTATTACACAGGTGCCCCTTGTGCTGAGGACAATAAAAGGCCACTCTAAAATGTGCAGTATTATCACACAATACTATGCCACAGATGTCTCAAGTTTTGAGGGAGTGTGCAATTGGCATGCTGACTGCAGGAATGTCCACCAGAACTGTTACCACAGAATTGAATGTCATTTTCTCCATCATAAGCCCCCTCCAACATTGTTTTAGGACATCCAACCAACCACGGACCATGTGTATGGCATTGCGTGGGGCAAGCGGTTTGCTGATGTAAACCTTGTGAACAGTGACCCATGGTGGCGGATGGGTTATGGTATGGGAAGGCATAATCTACGGACAATGAACAAAATTGCATTTTATTGATGGCAATTTGAATGCACAGAGATACCGTGAGGAGATCCTGAGTCACATCGTGAAGCCATTTTTTTAAGGTACTGTGTCTTTGACCAACAGATGCATATCTGTATTCCCAGTCATGTTGAATCTAGATTAGGGCCTAATGAATTTATTTACATTGACTGATTTTCCTTATATGAACTGTACCTCAGTAAATCTTGAAATTGTTAAATGTTGAGGTTAATATTTTTGATCAGTGTTATATTGTATGATTTTCACCAAACACTGCTTTCCATCAAATTGTATAGCAGACCCTCCTGCTAAATTGAGTCAAAAGCTTTTTTTGAACAAAGAAAGTTAACTTTTTTTCTCAATTAGGGTGTGAAGGGTGTAGTCTCTCGTACAATATTTTGGTTAGAAGCCAATTTGACATTAGCTCAGGACATTGTTTTCACTGAGGAAATGTTGGAGTCTGCTGTTGATGATGCTGCAGAGGATTTTTCAGATTACTGTTGTCGTGTTTTTGGCTATGCCGGATTAAGTGATATGACATGCTATTCTATAAAATCCTTTCTCTGTAATTAATATTACCTGATTGAGCTAATCCTGTAAATGTAATTAACTAGAAAGTCGGGGCACCACAAAATAATATTTACAGAGCTTCTGTCTTCCGAATAAACTCTTAAAGACCTAGTAATATTTTACATCAATAGCAGTCAATATTTATCGTCACCTTATTTCAGTCTCATCTGAAAGTTGTAAATTCTTGGTTATCTTCACGAACCCTGGCAAACAAGTTGAATCAGCAATACAAAATTGGGTTTAATTATTTATTCACTAAATACCTAACTAATGACACAGAATTACATATACACAGAATGAATCATACCTTGATTACAAATTATATCATGAAGGAAAACGTCCCTAGCGGGCAGAACAGACAGTTCTCTTGTTCACATGTTAGTCCTTTTAACGTAGGGACCGTTGTTCTCACATCCTCGGAACAGGAGGTTACATTTTCGTTAAGGCTTTATATAGTGGAGCGAGAAGGGTGTGTCCGAAAAGTTTTATAACCCATGTCTCTTCACGGGGTCGGGCCACTGATTGAGCAGAGCCCTAACCTTATGAAAACCCAAATCTCTCATTTGGAAGCTAAAATTAAATATAATCTGTTCACCAATAATTTTATATTCAAACATTTAAATTGAACAACAATTCCATGTGAATAAGATACCTACTATGTGCAGACTTTCCACTGTAGAGTTTATGTCATCCTATCATTGATGAGAATGTCTCAGATGACAACCGAACTGACATCATATACATTAAGTACCACTGCATGTGTTCAATTGGTCGAATTACCAGAATATAGTTCATTTCCCCCCACCTTCTGATGTTCCCAGAATCTCTCTGTTAACCAAGGGATTTTCAAATGTCATATCAGTAGGGTAGAGAGAGGAAAAAGGGGGGAGAGGTATTTATGAATGTCATAAACCTTCCCCCAGGCCAATGTCATGACAATGTTGATATAAATTCCACAGTAATTTTTGGGGTCAAATATGTCAATTCAATTAACAATAAACAATTAATGAACATGCACCTGTGGAACGGTCGTTAAAACACTAACAGCTTACAGACGGTAGGCAATTAAGGTCAGTTATGAAAACTTAGAAAACTAAAGAGGACTTTCTACTGCCTCTGAAAAACACCAAAAGAAATATGCTCAGGGTCCCTGCTCATCTGCGTGAACGTGCCTTAGGCATGCTGCAAGGAGGCATGAGGACTGCATATGTGGCCAGGGCAATACATTGCAATGTCCGTACTGTGAGACACATAAGACATCGCTACAGAGAGACAAGACGGACAGCTGATCATCCTCGCAGTGTCAGACCACGTGTAACAACACCTGAACAGGATCGGAACATCCGAACATCACACCTGCCGGACAGGTACAGGATGCCAACAACAACTGCCCAAGTTACACCAGGAACGCAAATCCCTCCATCAGTGCTCAGACTGTCCGCAAAAGACTGAGAGAGACTGGACTGAGGTCTTGTAGGCCTGTTGTAAGGCAGGTCCTCTCCAGAAATCAACGGCAACAACGTCGCCTATGGGCACAAACCCACCGTCGCTGTACCAGACAGGACTGGCAAAAAGTGATCTTCACTGATGAGTCGTGGGTTTGTCTCACCAGGGGTGATGGTCGGATTTGCGTTTATCATCGAAGGAATGAGTGAGCGTTACACCGAGGCCTGTACTCTGGAGCGGGATCGATTTGGAGGTGGAGGGTCCATCATGGTCTGGGGCGGTGTGTCACAGCATCATTGGACTGAGCTTGCTGCTATTGCCTCCAGCATGACAATACAACCAGCCATACCACTCGTTCTGTGCGTGATTTCATGCAAGACAGGAATGTCAGTGTTTTGCCATGGCCAGCGAAGAGCCCGGATCTCAATCCCATTGAGTACATCTGGGACCTGTTGGATCGGAGGGTGAGGGCTAGGGCCATTCCCCCCAGAAATGTCCGGGAACGTGCAGGTGCCTTGGTGGAAGAGTGGGGTAACATCTCACTGCAAGAACTGGCAAATCTGGTGCAGTCCATGAGGTGGAGATGCACTGCAGTACTTAATGCAGCTGGTGACCACAACAGATACTGACTGCTACTTTTGATTTTGCCCCCACCCATCCACCTTTGTTCAGGGACACATTATTCCATTTCTGTTAGTCACATGTCTGTGGAACTTGTTCAGTTCATGTCTCAGTTGTTGAATGTTTTTATGTTCATTAAATATTTACACATGTTAAGTTTGCTGAAAATAAATGCAGTTGACAGTGAGAGGACGTTTCTTTTTTCGCTGAGTTTATGTGTTTGCTCTTGGTTCTTTGTTACATGGCCAAAAAGGACATATTGGATAGATAACTGTTTGTGTTTTTGTCTGTTTAGTGTGTTCCAATTTTCCCAGACGTGATTTGATACTATAGGTTCGTCAGTTACATTGATCCGATTTCTGACATGCTGTTCCTTCTTTTTTCTTAACATATTTCAGTATTATTTTAGTGATTCACCATAGTGAAGGTGAGAGCTAAAGTTTGCTGGTTGGATAGGTTTCACAATTTCTTTCTTAGGTTTTTGCATTCTTCATCAAACCATTTATCATTATTGTTCGTTTTCTTAGGTTTTAAATGTGATATATTACCTGATAAGTTTATACCTTAACTATTGCAGGGAAAAATGTTGTCCTCTCTCTCACTCTCGCTGTCTCTGTCTCTGTCTCTGTCTCTGTCTCTATCTCTCTGTCTCTGTCGCTGTCTCTGTCTGAAAAGATTAGGCATGGGTCCTTAGATCCTCAAAAGGTTCTACAGCTGCACCATCGAGAGCATCACTGCCTGGTATGGCAACAGCTCGGCCTCCGACCGCAAGGCAATACAGAGGGTCGTGCTTATGGCCCAGTACATCACCAGGTCCAAGATTCCTGCCATTCAGGACCTCTATACCAGGCGGTGTCAGAGGAAGGCCCTAAAATGTTTTAAAGACTCCAGCCACCCTTGTCATAGACTGTTCTCCCTGCTATCGCACGGCAAGAGGTACCGGAGCGCCAAGTCTAGGTCCAAGAGGCTCCTAAACAGCTTCTACCCTCAAGCCATAAGACTCCTGAACATCTAATCAAATGGCTACCTAGACTATTTGCATTGCCCCCCCTCCTCTACGCTGATGCTACTCTCTGTTATTATCTATGCATAGTCACTTTAATAACTCTACCTTTCATGTACATATTGACTCTGTACCGGTACCCCCTGTATAAAGCCTCACTATTGTTATTTTACTGCTGCTCTTTAATTATTTGTTACTTTTATTTCTAACTTTTTGGGGGTATTGTCTTAAAACTGCATTGTTGCTTAAGGACTTGATAGTAAGCATTTAACTGTAAGGTTGTATTCTGCGCATGTGACAAATAACATTTGACTTGATTTGATTGTGTCTGTCTCTCTCTCGTCTCTCTTTTTCTCTTGCTATATCCCTCCATCTCTTTCTCTCTCTGTCTGTCTCTCTGTCTGTCTCCCTCTCTGTCTGTCTCTCTCTGTGTGTGTCTGTCTCTCTCTATATGTGTGTCTGTCTCTCTCGACCTCTCTCTCTCTTTCTGTCTGTCTGTCTGTCTGTCTGTCTGTCTGTCTGTCTGTCTGTCTGTCTGTCTGTCTGTCTGTCTGTCTGTCTGTCTCAAATATATACAGTATATACTACTCATTCAATTTTTAAAAAACTATTTTCTACATTGTAGAATAATTTGTGAAGACATCAAAACTATGAAATGACATGTGGAATCATGTAGTAACCAATTCTTTAAAGTAACCACCCTTTGCCTTAATGCCATATAATGATTACTAGGGGTTGTTTTTCATTTTGCAGTGTAGTCTTTTATAGGTCTATAACTTATTTAGCTGCTACATGACCAAATGTTTGTTGATACCTGATCATCAAACATCTCATTCCAAAATCATGGATATTAATATGAAGTTGGTCCCCCCTTTGCGGCTTTAACAGCCTCCACTCATCTGGGAAGGCTTTCCACTCGATTTTGGAACATTGCTGCAGGGACTTGCTTCCAATCAGCATAAAGAGCATTAGTGAGGTGATGTTGGGCGATTAGGCCTGGCTCGAAGTCGCCGTTCCAATTCATCCCAAAGGTATTCGATGGGGTTGAGGTCAGGGCTTTGTGCAAGCAGGTCAAGTTATTCCTCACCATTCTCAACAAACAATTTCTGTATAGACCTCATTTTGTGCACGAGGGCATTGTCATTTTTAAACAGGAAACTGTTACCACGAAGTTGAAAGCACATAATCGTCAAACAAATGTCATTGTTTGCTGTAGGGTAATGATTTCCCTTCACTGGAACTAAGGGGTCTAGCCCAACCATGAAAAACAGCCCCAGACCATTACTCCTCCTCCACCAACTTTTACAGTTGTCACTATGCATTCGGGCAGGTAGCGTCCTCCTGGCATCCACCAAACCCAGATCTGTTCGTCGGACTGCCAGATGGTGAAGCGTGATTATTCACTCCAGAGAACGCGTTTCGACTGCTCCAGAGTCAAATGGCTGCGAGCTTTACACCACTCCAGCTGACTCTTGGCATTGCGCATGGTGATCTTAGGCTTGTGTTTCGGCTGCTCGGCCATGGAAACCCATTTCATGAAGCTCCCGACGAACAGTTCTTATGCTGACGTTGCCTCCAGTGGCAGTTCGGAAGACGGTAGTGAGTGTTGCAACCGAGAACATACGATTTTTACGTGCTACACACTCCAGCCTTTGGCAGTCCTGTTCTGTGGGCTTGTGTGGCCTATCACTTTGCGGCTGAGCCATTGTTGCTCCGAGACGTTTACACTTCACAATAACAGCACTTACAGTTGACCGGGGCAGCCCTAGCAGGGTCACGTTGAAAGTCAATGAGCTCTTCAGTAAGACCAATCTATTGCCAATGTTTGTATATGGAGATTGCATGGCTGTGTGCTTGATTGTATACACCTGTCAGCAACGGGTGTGGCTGAAATAGCCAAATCCACTCCTATGAAGGGTTATCCACATACTGCAGAATAAATAGTGTACATATCTCCCCTTCACTCTCCTCCGCTGCAGTCTAAAGTTTGGGAGGATTTTGAGGGCAAATGACACCGAAGAACAGAACAGAACCAGAGCAGAGCTCCTTTACTTGTTTCTCTGTGTTTCTTGAGTAAAGACACATACAGTGCTGTCGGAAACCATTCACACCCCTTGACTTTTTCCACATGTTGTTACGTTACAGCCTTATTTTATTCTAAAATTGGTTAAATATATTTTTTCTACACACCGTACCCCAAAATGACAAAGCAAAAACAGGTTTTAAGAATGTTTTTTCAAATTTATAAAAACCTTTTGAAATATCACATTTACATACTGTAAGTAGTCAGACCCTTTACTCAGTACTTTGATGAAGCACCTTTGGCAGTGATTGTAGCCTTTTTGGGTATGACACTAGATGCTTGTCACACCTGTATTTGGGGAGTTTCTCCCATTAGTCTCTGCAGATCCTCTCACGCTCTGTCAGGTTGGATGGGGAGCGTCGCTGCACAGTTATTTTCAGGTCTCTCCAGAGATGTTCGATCGGGTTCGGACTCTGGATGGGACATTCAGAGACATGTCACAAAGTCACTCCTGTGTTGTCTTCGTTGTGTGCTTAGGGCCGCTATCCTATCGGAAGGTGAACCTTCGCCCCAGTCTGAAATCCCGAGTGCTGTGGAGCAGGTTTTCATCAAGGATCTCTCTGTACTTTGCGCCGTTCATCTTTCCCTCTATCCTGACTAGTCTCCCAGTCCCTGCCGCTGAAAAACATTCCCACTGCATGATGCTGCCAACAGCATGCTTCACCATAGGGATGGTGAGAGGTTTCCTCCAGATGTGACCCTTGCCGTTCAGGCCAAAGAGTTCAATCTTGGTTTCATCAGACCAGAGAATCTTGTTTTTCATGGTCTGAGAGAAGATTAGATGCCTTTTGGAAAACTGTGGCTTTCACTAAGGAGTGGCTTCCGTCTGGCCACTCTACCATAAAGGCCTGATTGGTGGAGTGCTGCAGAGATGGCTGTCTTCCATCTGTTGTGGAAACATCCATCATCTGTTGTGGAAACATCTACCATCTGTTGTGGAAACATCCTCCATCTGTTGTGGAAACATCCTCCATCCAAGGTGGAAATGCATGTCACATACAGGACTAAATCCAAATTGCTTTGGAAACGACCAGTCGTCTGAAATTAACTCAAATGTCATCTCTCTAAATGTCACTGTGTCTGTTTGGTTTTACGCTGACTACAACCCATTGTTCTTCCTGGCTCTGGGGCTACTTGACGCTTTGTACCTCCAGCTGTGGAAAACATCTACTGTACATGTGGAGATAATTCTGACTTCACATCATTAACAAAGTAAAAAAAATCGACTTCTGGTCTGGGAAAATGATGACAGTCAGGGAGAAAGGAGTGTACGCACATACGGACAGACATATGCACACACATACACACTGACGGGGGTCAGTAGTCAGACACAGGGATGAGCAAAGAATAAGACTCCATGGAACAGCCAATTTCCATAGTGTCATACATACCTGGAGAGGAATGGTTTGGCGTCCGTTAGTAAAGGTACATACTATGACATTTCCTTTAAAATCAACATACTTATTTCTTCACTCACTCAGAGTAGGCCTATGTGTGCTTGTATGTGATAGGTCAAGCAGTGTGTCTAAAATGTATAGCATTATCATCTCCGAGTCTTTTTGTATGGCATTTTGAACTAAGGGAAAGGGGAAAGGGGGATATATAGTCAGTTGTACAACTGAAATATGTCTTCCGTATTTAACCCAACCCCTCTGCCACTGGTTGTCAGGAGAAATGGCTAGTAAATTACATGTGGAACTAAACCACTGGTTGTCAGGAGAAATGGACAGGAAATGACATGTGGAACTAAACCACTGGTTGTCAGGAGAATCTTATATAATCTTACATGTATCTTATAGGTTGTCAGAGTATGGCTGAGGTCTCACAACATGTATCTTATAGGTTGTCAGAGTATGGCTGAGGCGTCACAACATGTATCTTATAGGTTGTCAGAGTATGGCTGAGGCGTCACAACATGTATGTTAACGGTACGTTGTGGGTCTGGTTTGACGCTGTAGGTAAGTGTTGCTTTAGTGGCCTGTCACAATGGTGGACAAAAGCTTGGGGGATAGAGGGGACCTGAGAGAAGGAGCGAGACAGAGAGAGGTGCAACACTGCCCTCTCTTTCTCTGTCTCTCTCCCTCCCTCCCGACAGATTATCAGGGTTATGTCAGGGCATATGGTTTACCACACTGAGCTAGTTTCAAACCTTACAACACTGGATCGACACCACATCGGGGATGTGTACCTGTTTTAATCAGTTGACATGTCACATATTAACTGACAAACAGATATATTCCTATCTTTATTCCATTTTTTAATCAGACGTGTGTTCCCGAAGATCTCTATTTAAAGTGATGCTCCAGAGCTTTTGTATAACATCAGCCAGTAGTTTGAAAGCAGTGCTCACAGGTCAACACAAAAATTGTGTACCAAGTCATCCATTTCATATGATATATTACAATATAACATATTCATGCTATATGTTAGGAGTTTGTAAGTGTTTAAGATCCAGGATGGAATCTTTCACATGTCTAACCCGGCTATGTCACGCCCTTGCGCTTTTTATGTCTCTATTTTGGTTTGGTCAGGGTGTGATTTGGGTGGTCATTCTATGTAATTTTTTCTATGTTTTTGTATTTCTTTGTGTTGGCCGGGTATGGTTCTCAATCAGGGACAGCTGTCTATCGTTGTCTCTGATTGGGAACCATACTTGGGTAGCTTTTTCCCACATGGTTTTTGTGGGTAGTTATTTTCTGTTTAGTGTTTTCTGCACCTGACAGGACTGTTTCGGTTTCGTTTATTTCTCTTTGTTATTTTTGTTTAAGTGTTCAGTTTCAATAAAAGGCATGAACACTTACCACGCTGTGCATTGGTCTGATTCCTCTTCTTCAGACGAAGACTCCCGTTACAGGCTGAGAGTATTATTGCATTAAAGAAAACACATTGTTCTCTGCCAAAGCATTCAACACTTGTGGTGAAACTAATACATGCTCATTATCAAGCAGCACTTCACAGTGAATAGAAAACATTATGTCTTTCTATCATTGTGTTAACTTGGCAGAATGAATAGTTAATATGGCACTGTTAATAATGAGTGTGTTCAGTTTCTGCGGCCTCTGGATCTTTACCCTGTTCTCTCCTCTAAACTGCCAGACAATATCAAGCTCCACTCTGATCAACGGATTTGCTGATGAGCTTAACTGAACACAATGTCGCAGACTTTGTTACAGAACATGACAGACGAACGCACTGAACATAAATACTCTACCTGCAATAGATACAGTGCATTCGTAAAGTATTCAGACCCCTTCACTTTTTCCACATTTTATTACGTTACAGCCTTATTCTAAAATTGATTATATTGTTTATTTCCCTCAACAATCTACAAACAATACCCCATAATGACAAAGCGAAAACAGGTTTTTAGAAATGTTTGCAAATTTATAAAAAAACAAAACAGAAATACTTTATTTACGTAAGTATCCAGACCCTTTGCAATGAGATGCAACATTTAACTCATGTGCATCCTGTTTCCATTGATCACCCTTGAGATGTTTCTACAACTTGATTGGAGTCCACCTGTGGTAAAATCAATTGATTGGACATGACTTGTAAAGGCACACACCTGTCTATATGAGGTCCCACAGTTGACAGTGCATGTCAGAGCAAAAACCTGTCACATTTGCATGAAAGATCGGGAGACAGGCGCTGGAATGAGTAATAGGGGATTTTACTGTACCCAAATTCCGTGCCATCGTGGCTCACGCAGATGATTACGGGTTTCGTCCCGTGTGTCAATCATTGTGCGCATGTGTTATTTATTCGAGGTACTCCTCGCTTTTTGGTTTGGGTATCAACCCTGTGTTTTTGTATAGTGTTTGTTTGGTCTTCGTCCCCGTGCCTTTACAAGGCAACCCGTAATTTGGGTACAATAAAAACTCTTATTACGCATCCCTGCTCATGTCTCCCGATCCTTCATGCCAACATGACAGAATAATCGACCATTAAGGGAGAATGGCGCCCGATCCTTCATGCCAACATGAAATGTCACAGATCCTTCCGGAACTTTCTTCACACACACCTGGCCCCTATTCTGTTATGCTGCATGCTATATACACTGCTCAAAAAAATGAAGGGAACACTAAAATAACACATCCTAGATCTGAATGAATAAAATATTCTTTTTTTCTTTACATAGTCGAATGTGCTGACAAGAAAATCACACAAAAATGATCAATGGAAATCAAATTTATCAACCCATGGAGGTCTGGATTTGGAGTCACACTCAAAATTAAAGTGGAAAACCAAACTACAGGCTGATCCAACTTTGATGTAATGTCCTTAAAACAAGTAAAAATGAGGCTCAGTAGTGTGTGTGGAGGCGCCTCCACGTACCTGTATGACCTCCCTACAACGCCTGGGCATGCTCCTGATGAGGTGGCGGATGGTCTCCTGAGGGATCTCCTCCCAGACCTGGACTAAAGCATCTGCCAACTCCTGGAAAGTCTGTGGTGCAACGTGGCATTGGTGGATGGAGCGAGACATGATGTCCCAGATGTGCTCAATTGGATTCAGGTCTGGGGAACGGGCGGTCCATAGCATCAATGCCTTCCTCTTGCAGGAACTGCTGATACACTCCAGCCACATGAGGTCTAGCATTGTCTTGCATTAGGAGGAACCCGGGGCCAACCGCACCAGCATATGGTCTCACAAGGGGTCTGAGGATCTTATCTCGGTACCTAATGGCAGTCAGGCTACCTCTGGCGAGCACATGTAGGCCCCCCAAAGAAATGCCACCCCACACCATGACTGACACACCGCCAAACCGGTCATGCTGGAGGATGTTGCAGGCAGCAGAACGTTCTCCACGGCGTCTCCAGACTGTCACGTGTGTGACATGTGCTCAGTGTGAACCTGCTTTCATCTGTGAAGAGCACAGGGCGCCAGTGGCGAATTTGCCAATCTTGGTGTTCTCTGGCAAATGCCAAACGTCCTGCACGGTGTTGGGCTGTAAGCACAACCCCCACCTGTGGACGTCGGGCCCTCATACCACCCTCATGGAGTCTGTTTTTGACCATTTGAGCAGACACATGCACACTTGTTGCCTGCTGGAGGTCATTTTGCAGGGCTCTGGCAGTGCTCCTCCTGCTCCTCCTTGCACAAAGGCGGAGGTAGCGGTCCTGCTGCTGGGTTGTTGCCCTACTATGGAATCCTCCACGTCTCGTGATGTACTGGCCTGTCTCCTGGTAGCGCCTCCATGCTCTGGACACTACGCTGACAGACACAGCAAACCTTCTTGCCACAGCTCGCATTGATGTGCCATCCTGGATGAGCTGCACTACCTGAGCTACTTGTGTGGGTTGTAGACTCCGTCTCATGCTACCACTAGAGTGAAAGCACCGCCAGCATTCAAAAGTGACCAAAACATCAGCCAGGAAGCATAGGAACTGAGAAGTGGTCTGTGTGTTTAAGTGTTCCCTTTATTTTTTTGAGCAGTGTATATTGTGTGTTACGGGTATCGTCCCGTGTCGTTCAACAAGGTTTACCCTCACTCTTTTGTTTAGGTACAGCCCAGTGTTTTTGTATACATGTTTGTTTTGGGTGTATTAAAAAACACTATTGTGGATTCCTGCGCCTGTCTCCAAAATCCTTTATACCAGTGTGACAAAATCAAAACCAAGCCATGAGGTCCAGGGAATTGTCCGTAGAGCTCAGAAACATGATTGTGTCAAGGCACAGATCTGGGGAAGGGTACAAAAAATGTCTGCAGCATTGAAGGTCCCCAAGAACACAGTGGCCTCCATCATTCATGAAAGCTGTTTGGAACCACCAAGACTCTCCCTATAGCTGGCCGCCAGGCAAATTGAGGATCCAGGGAAGAAGGGCCTTGGTCAGAGAGGTGACCAAGAACATGATGGTCTGTCTGAGAGCTCAAGAGTTCCTCCATGGAGATGGGAGAACCTTCCAGAAGGACAACCATCTCTGCATCACACCATCAATCAGGCCTTTATGTTAGAGAGGCCAGATAGAAGCCACTCCTCAGTAAAAGTCACATTACAGCCCACTTAGAGCTTGCCAAAAGGCACCTAAAGACTCTCAGACCATGAGCAACAAGATTCTCTCGTCTGATGAAACCAAGATTGAACTATTTGGCTTGAATGCCAAGTGTCACGTCTAAAGGAAGCCTGGCATTATCCGTTTGGTGAAGCATGGTGGTGGCAGCGTCACGCTGTGGATATGTTTTTCAGCGGCAGGGACTGGAGACTATTCAGGGTCGAGGGAAAGATGAAGTACAGAGAGATCCTTGATGAAAAACTGCTCCAGAGCGCTCAGGACCTCAGACTGCGGCGAAAGTTCACCTTCCAACAGGACAACAACCCTAAGCATACAGCCAAGGAAAACTAAGAGAGGCTTTGGGGCAAGTCTCTGAATGTCCTTGAGTGACGCAGCCAGAGCCCGGCCTTGAACCCGAACGAACATCTCTGGAGAGACCTGAAAATAGCTGTGCAGCAACGCTCCCCATCCAACCTGACAGAGCTTGAGAGAATCTGCAGAGATGAATGGGAGAAACTCCTCAAATACAAATGTTCCAAGCTTGTAGCTTCATAGCCAAGAAGACTCGAGGCTGTAATAGCTGCCATAGGTGCTTCAACAAAGTACTGAGTAAAGGGTTGAGATAATTATTGTCACGTTCTGACCTTTATTTCCTTTGTTTTGTATTTATTTAGTATGGTCAGGGCGTGAGTTGGGTGGGCAGTCTATGTTTGTTTTTCTATGATTTGGGTATTTCTATGTTTCGGCCTAGTATGGTTCTCAATCAGAGGCAGGTGTCATTAGTTGTCTCTGATTGAGAATCATACTTAGATAGCCTGGGTTTCACTGTGTGTTTGTGGGTGATTGTTCCTGTCTTTGTGTTTGCACCAGATAGGGCTGTTTTGAGTTCTCACGTTTCTTGTTTTCGTTAGTTTATTCATGTATAGTGTCTTCATTAAAATACAATGAATAACCACCACGCTGCGTTTTGGTCCGCCTCTACTTCACAACAAGAGAATCGTTACAGAATCACCCACCCACAACAGGACCAAGCGGCGTGGTAACGGGCAACGGCAAAAGCAGCAGCAGGAGAAGGAACAGAGGCAGCAGCAACAGGAGCAGCAGCAGCAGCAGTGGGAGAGGCTGCACTACTTGGAGAAATGGACTATACTACTTGGGAGGAAATAGACAGGTGGGCGGTCGACCCATGAGGAGCGCCGGAGCCCGCCTGGGATTCGATGGAGCAGTGTGCGGAAGGTTACAGGAGAATGAGGTTGGCGAAGCAAGCACGGCGGCGAGGACAGAAGCCTGAGAGTCAGCCCCAAAAATTTCTTGGGGGGTGGCACAGGGGGAGTGTGGCAGAGTCAGGAGTCAGACCTGAGCCAACTCCCCCCGTTTATCGTAAGGAGCCAAGGAGGAGCGCAGAACCAGTGCTGGTGTTGGAGGTGAGCGAAGCAGAGACTGTGAAGCCGTTAATGGGGAAATTGGAGGAGAGAGATATGAGGGAGTTGCTGGTTTGGTGCATGAGGCACGACATTCGCCCGACGGAGCGTGTCAGGGATTTAATGGCACCGGGGTCAGCTCTCCATACTCATCCTGAGGTGCGTGCTAGGGGTCTGGTGAAGACTGTGCCAGCCTCACGCACCAGGCCTCCTGTGCATCTCCCTAGCCTTGCACGTCCTGTGCCATCTCAGCACTGCAGTGCTACTAGCAGTGCTAACCGTGGCGGGCGTGCTGCTGGTCAGGCATCGTGTTATGCGGTGGTTCGCACGGTGTCCCCAGTACGCGTTCTTAGCCCGGTGCGCTACATCCCAGCTTCCCACATCTGCCGGGCTAGGGTGAAGATCCAGCCAGGGCGGTTGGTGCCAGCCCTGCTCTCAAGAGCTCCAGTGCGCCTGCACGGTCCGGTCTATCCGTCACCACCTCCACGCACCAGCCCTCCGGTGGCAGCCCCCCGCACCAGGCTGTCTCTCCGTCTCATCCCTACAGGTGCTCCTTCCTCTCCAGCGTCGCATGAGCCACCCGTCTGCCCAGCGCCGCCTGAGCCACCCGTCTGCCCAGCGCTGCCTGAGCCACCCGTCTGCCCAGCGCCGCCTGAGCCACCCTTCTGCCCAGCGCCGCCTGAGCCGCCCGTCTGCCCAGCGCCGCCTGAGCCGCCCGTCTGCCCAGCGCCGCCTGAGCCGCCCGTCTGCCCAGTGCCGCCAGTGCCGCCCGTCTGCAAGGAGTCGCCAGTGCCGCCAGTCTGCAAGGAGCCGCCAGTGCCGCCAGTCAGCCAGGGGCCGCCAGTGCCGCCAGTCAGCCAGGGGCCGCCAGTGCCGCCAGTCAGCCGGGGGCCGCCAGTCAGCCAGGGGCCGCCAGTCAGCCAGGGCCGCCAGTGCCGCCAGTCAGCCAGGGGCCGCCAGTGCCGCCAGTCAGCCAGGGGCAGCCAGTGCCGCCAGTCAGCCAGGGGCCGCCAGTGCCGCCAGTCAGCCAGGGGCCGCCAGTCAGCCAGGGGGAGCCAGTGCCACCAGTCAGCCAGGGGCCGCCAGTGCCGCCGGTCAGCCAGGGGCCCGCCAGTGCCGCCAGTCAGCCAGGGGCCGCCAGTCAGCCAGGGGCCGCCAGTGCCGCCTCTGTCCCGAGCAGCTGCCCCTCTGTCCCGAGCAGCTGCCCCTCTGTCCAGTGGGGTCATGGAGAAGGGTTGCCAGGGTTAGAGAGCCACGGAGGTGGACAATGAGGCAGACTAAGACAATAGTGAAGTGGGGTCCGCGTCCCGCGCCAGAGCCGCCACCGCGGACAGACGCCCACCCAGACCCTCCCCTATAGGTCAAGGTTTTGCGGCCGGAGTCCGCACCTTTGGGGGGGGGGGGGGGTAGTGTCACCTTCTGACCTTTATTTCCTTTGTTTTGTATTTATTTAGTATGGTCAGGGCGTGAGTTGGGTGGGCATGTTTGTTTTTCTATGATTTGGGTATTTCTATGTTTCGGCCTAGTATGGTTCTCAATCAGAGGCAGGTGTCATTAGTTGTCTCTGATTGAGAATCATACTTAGGTAGCCTGGGTTTCACTGTGTGTTTGTGGGTGATTGTTCCTGTCTTTGTGTTTGCACCAGATATGGCTGTTTTGAGTTCTCACGTTTCTTGTTTTCGTTAGTTTATTCGTGTTTAGTGTCTTCATTAAAATACAATGAATAACCACCACGCTGCGTTTTGGTCCGCCTCAACTTCACAACAAGAGAATCGTTACACTTATGTAAATGTGATATATCAGTTTTTAATTTGTAATATGTTTTCAAAAATGTCTTTATGGGGTATTGTGTTTAGATGGATGAGGGATAGAAACTATTATATCAATTTTAGAATACAGCTGTAATGTCACAAAACGTAGAAAAAGCCAAGGGGTCTGAATGCTTTCCGAATGCACTGTATACAGTATACCTTCTCTGCAGTAAGTGAAGTTTGTCAATACACAAAACATTTCTCTATACACAAAACATTTCTCTATATACAAAACATTTCTCTATATACAAAACATTTCTCTATACACAAAACCTTTCTCTATACACAAAACATTTCTCTATACACAAAACATTTCTCTATACACAAAATGTTTTCTATACACAAAACATTTCTCTATACACAAAACATTTCTCTATACACAAAACATTTCTCTATACACAAAACATTTCTCTATATACAAAACATTTCTCTATACACAAAACATTTCTCTATACACAAAACATGCTTCTTTATACAAAAAAAACATGCTTCTCTGTACACAAAACATACGTACGTGGATAATGTGTTGAGTCGATGCTTAAACCACAGACAGAGAAAACCTATGCAGTAGTCTACATACTGTAATCCCTGGCCAGATTTAGCCAGACCAGCTAGCAGACACAGACGACATCTACTCTTCTTCTCCTTCAAGGTCAACCCTCCTTTGTCTACTCAGATAAAACTGCCGTATTCATTGTATATCAGATAAACTTCAAAAAGAGAGAGATGAGAGAGAGCTGAGAGAGAGAGAGATGAGAGAGCTGAGAGAGGGAGAGATGAGAGAGCTGAGAGAGAGAGAGAGATAGAGTGATAGAGAGATGAGAGAGAGAGAGCTGAGAGAGAGCTGAGAGAGAGAGTGAGATAGAGTGATAGAGAGATGAGAGAGAGAGAGGGAGAGAGCTGAGAGAGAGTGAGATAGAGTGATAGAGAGATGAGAGAGCTGAGAGAGAGAGAGATGAGAAAGAGCTGAGAGAGAGATAGAGACAGAGAGAGAGAGAGAGAGAGAGAGAGAGAGAGAGAGAGAGAGAGAGAGAGAGTAAAAAAAATAATGCTATCAACGCAGCCCGGCTCCTTTCCTGTTTTATGTATCTGTGACAAATGCTAGTGCTCACTCTCTCCTCTCCTCTACCCTGTCCCCTCTCTCCTCTCCTCCTCCTCTACCCTGTCCCCTCTCTCATCTCCTCCTCCTCTACCCTGTCCCCTCTCTCATCTCCTCCTCCTCTACCCTGTCCCCTCTCTCCTCTCCTCCTCCTCTACCCTGTCCCCTCTCTCCTCTCCTCCTCTACCCTGCCCCCTCTCTCATCTCCTCCTCTACCCTGTCCCCTCACTCTTCTCCTCCTCCCCTACCCTGTCCCCTCTCTCATCTCCTCCTCCTCTACCCTGTCCCCTCTCTCCTCTCCTCCTCCTCCACCCTGCCCCCTCTCTCATCTCCTCCTCCTCTACCCTGTCCCCTCTCTCCTCTCCTCCTCCTCTACCCTGCCCCCTCTCTCATCTCCTCCTCCTCTACCCTGTCCCCTCTCTCCTCTCCTCCTCCTCTACCCTGTCCCCTCTCTCATCTCCTCTTGCTTTACTCTGTCCCCTCTCTCCTCTCCTCCACCCTGTCCCCTCTGTCCTGTCCTTTCCTCCACCTCCTCTACCCTGTCCCCTCTCTCATCTCCTCCTCCTCTACCCTGTCCCCTCTCTCCTCTCCTCCTCCTCCTCCACCCTCTCCCCTCTCTCATCTCCTCTTGCTTTACTCTATCCCCTCTCTCCTCTCCTCTTCTCTACCCTGTCCCCTCTCTCATCTCCTCCTCCTCTACCCTGTCCCCTCTCTCCTCTCTACCTCCTCTACCCTGCCCCCTCTCTCATCTCCTCCTCCTCTACCCTGTCCCCTCTCTCCTCCTCCTCTACCCTGTCACCTCTCTCATCTCCTCTTGCTTTACTCTGTCCCCTCTCTCCTCTCCTCTACCCTGTCCCCTCTCTCCTCTCCTCCATATTTTAGCCTCACCTTATCTCCTGTCTCGGGGCTGCATCGGTTGCCATTTTAGAATAATGTTCCCCCTGTCTATAATGACATTGCCTTTGTGCCTGAGATTACCTCTGGATTTTCAGCCTCTCTCCCCAAAGACACACACACACACACACACACACACACACACACACACACACACACACACACACACACACACACACACACACACACACACACACACACACACACACACACAGTAGCCCCATATGTCGGAGTAAATAAAATAGACATAGGTCAGTGAAACCTCTCTGTAGATCCTGGCTCAGTCTCTCAGATGTATCCCCAACAGCAGTCAGACATAATCAGAAGACATCAAATCTGCTGAGCTCTCTAAAATCTACCAGTAGAATACCAATAGTCTATGTATTGCTTTTAGCCTTTTTTTGCTATGGCAGATACCTCCCTCTTTCCCTATATACAAAATGGTGGCATGCTAAGTCACAGTATAATCACCTAGATTCAATCTAAATAATATTATTTGATTCGTGTTTATCACCCAAAACATAAAAGACTCTCAGAGGATAATCTGTGACTCATCAGAACTCTCCGCCACAAGCATCTCTATTCCAATAAAGTGTGTATTTAATGCTCCATCCCCGGTGTCTTCTCCTGGCCATGCAGACAGTGTGATGTGGTGCTTCTGGGTGACAAGTCCTTCTCTCCCCTGTCAGGCTAATTTAATGAGATATGATAATCAGAGATTGATCACTGACGAGGCCCAAACATAATGAGGACATTACCCTCCTGACTAGGAACTCTGCTGGGTCACACAGATCAATGATCACCATGAAAGTTAGATGTGGAGGTCTATTTGATGGTCAGACACCAGAGAGAGAGAGAGAGAGAGAGAGATGAGGGGAGAGAGAGAGAGAGGGGGATGGGAGATGGGAGTGCTAGACCGTTCCTGAGAGTGTTGACTGTGGCTCAACATGAATTAAGTAAAATTATAACACGTGTGTGTGTGTGTGTGTGTGTGTGTGTGTGTGTGTGTGTTGTGTGTTGTGTGTGTGCGTGTGTGTGTGTGTATTTATGTGTGTGTGTGTGTGTGTGTGTGTGTGTGTGTGTGTGGTGTGTGTGTGTGTTGTGTGTGTGTGTGTGTGTGTGGTTGTGTGTGTGTGTGTGTGTGTGTGTGTGTGTGTGTGTGTGTGTGTTGTGTGTTGTGTGTGTGTGTGTGTGTGTGTGTGTATTTATGTGTGTGTGTGTGTGTGTGTGTGTGTGTGTGTGTGTGCATGTGTTGTGTGTGTGTGTTGTGTGTGTGTGTGTGTGTGTGTGTGTGTGTGTGTGTGTGTGTGTGTGTGTGTGTGTGTGTGTGGTTGTGTGTGTGTGTTGTATGTGTGTGTGGTTGTGTGTGTGTGTTGTATGTGTGTGTGTGTGTGTGTGTGTGTGTGTGTGTGTGTGTGTGTGTGTGTGTGTGTGTGTGTGTGTGTTGTGTGTGTTGTGTGTGTGTGTTGTGTGTGTGTGTGTGTGTGTGTGGGTGGAGACTAAGTAGCTATGAAGAGGTCTAGAGTGTTGACAGTTCAAATACAAATGAGGAATTTGATTTCTGATTATTTTCCATGAGGACTTGTAGAATTCCATAATATAACAACTACAGACGTCACAGGAACCCACAATCACTTTTAAATGTGCCATGCCCCCCCCCCCCCCCCCTCTTAATTTTTGCTTAATATTTCACATAGGTATATTCTTAGGCTGAGATTCAATCAGATCAAGTGTTAACCTGCCGGCACCAGAATAGCTGATGTTTGGACGACGTCGGAGGTGTAATTGGGTCTGGGGAGTTTCCTGGCTATGGACCCAACATATCAATGTTTTATTCCCAGAGCCTCTTAGCTTTCACTTTTTCCTTATGGCAAGGTGCTCATCATGCTGGAAAAGGCATGGTTCGTCACCAAACTGTTCCTGGATGGTTGGGAGAAGTTGCTCTCAAAGGATGTGTTGGTACCATTCTTTATTCATGGCTGTGTTCTTAGGCAAAATTGTGAGTGAGCTCACTCCCTTGGCTGAGAAGCAACCCCACACATGAATGGTCTCAGGATGCTTTACTGTTGGCATGACACAGGACTGATGGTAGCGCTCACCTTGTCTTCTCCGGACAAGCTTTTTTCCGGATGCCCCAAACAAGGGATTCATCAGAGAAAATGACTTTACCGCAGTCCTCAGCAGTCCAATCCCTGTACCTTTTGCTGAATATCAGTCTGTCCCTGATGTTTTTCCTGGGGAGAAGTAGCTTCTTTGCTGCTCTTCTTGACACCAGGCCATCCTCCAAAGTCTTCGCCTCACTGTGTGTGCAGTATCACTCACAACTGCCTGCTGCCATTCCTGAGCAAGCTCTGTACTGGTGGTGCCCCAATCCCGCAGCTAAATCAACATTAGGAGACAGTCCTGGCGTTTGCTGAACTTTCTTGGGCGCCCTGAAGCCTTCTTCACAACAAGTTCTTGATGATCCAAAAAATTGTTGATTTAGGTGCAATCTTACTGGCAGCAATAGCCTTGCCTGTGAAGCCCTTTTTGTGCAAAGCAATGATGACGGCACGTGTTTCCTTGCTAGGAACCGTGGTTGACAGAGGAAGAACAATGATTCCTAGCACCACCCTCCTTTTGATGCTTTCAGTCTGTTATTTGAACTCAATCAGCATGACGGAGTGATCTCCAGCCTTGTCCTCGTCAACACTCACACCTGTGTCAACGAGAGAATCTCTGACATGATGTCAGCTCGTCCTTTTGTGGCAGGGCTGAAATGCAGTGGAAATGTTTTTGGGGGATTCAGTTAATTTGCATGGCAAAGAGGGACTTTGCAAATAATTGCAATTCATTTGATCACTCTTCATACCATTCTGGAGTATATGCAAATTGCCATCATACAAACTGAGGGAGCAGACTTTGTGAAAATGTATATTTGTGTCATTCTCAAAACTTTTGGCCACGACTGTAGATAAATGTAAATAAAATAAAATAATAAAAAAGCAACAATAAAATAACAATAACGGGGCTATATACAGGGGGAACCGGTACCGAGTCAATGTGCTGGGGTACAGGTTAGTCGGAGTAATTGAGGTAATATATACATGTAGGTAGGGGTGAAGTGACTGCGGACGTAATGCATCCTAAAAAAAACATGCCTTTTGTGTCCAGTGACTGTTGTGCCCTTCTCCCTGAGTTCTGTGTGCTCCATCACGAGATCAAGTCTTTCTCAAAGGCTACAAGTGAAGACAGACACATGAGGGACGCGTATTGAAGATATTGGATGAACGTTCCACATTTACTTTTTGTCAGCCAACAGGATAGTAGGCCTAACGAACAGGAAAACGCACTAGCCTATGCTAATCTACTATCCCCCAAAGTACAACAGTTGACTTATTCTATTCTGTGCAAGATATAAATATTCCAAACATTGTCTGTGATAGTTGTGGGATGCGATAGATCCCAAATGAATACAACCACCAGCATCAAAAAAACGTTTTTTTTACCCAATGTGGTTGACGCAACTGATCAGAACGTTTAGCTTAAAATGTTGATAAACTATTAGGCTATTTATTCACATTATAAGTGCAGCAATGCGCACACGGCAGAAGGCTATAAGCGCAAATGTTCCATTAGTGGAAACACCATTATCATAAGTGACCGCAAATGCAATTTTGCATGTTATGCTTTTATTATAAAGGTGCATTTTATATGGTGAAAATGTTCTTCCCCAAACTTGAAACTCACGAGCTGCTTATATATGCCAGTTAGGCTCTACACCCCTCGTAAAGCAGATGAATGTGCTTAATTTTAAGAAGTTGTTTTGCCACTTTGGCTGTGATACAAACCTTATTAAAACATACAGGCCCATTGGCTAGGCTACATGAGGTGTGCGACTATGATCCGATTTTGATTTAGAATGGACCATTATCATGCACCTGTATCAAAACAGGGGCAGCGGAACAAATACATTTCATCTATGCACTTAAATAGCAAATTGATGCCTCTTTTCCCTGTGGTTTATGTTCATGCCAGCCAGATAGGCTATAGTCCTGTTGTAAAGAGAAGCAATGTGCTTAACATTAGGGAAGTTGATAAATAAATATAGTAGGCCTAGCCTATAGAAAGCTGATGGGATCCACCTCATTTTAGTAGGGGCCACCACTCTGTTTGCTCGTGCAATTGCGTTCGCCTATTGAAATGTTGCACAACTTGAGCTCATGGGCTCTCATGAAATGTTTGATTAGATTTTAAAATACAGTAGCATTTGTGTCAGACTGATTACAGGGACAATAGAGTGCTTACGTACCAGGCAGTTAGCAAGTTTGGTAGGTTAGTAATGACCATCAGCAGCATCAGAGCTTGGAGAAATCTAGTTACCATGACTAAACGGTCACATGGACTTTGACTGCATTTATGACTTGTGACCGCCGGTGTTAGTAATACGGCCACTGCAACAGCCCTAAAGTCATCTCCTATGTCTTTATCACGTTGAGGGAGAAGTTGTTGTCCTGTAACACACTGCCAGGTCTCTGAGCTCCTCCCTATAGGCTGTCTCATCGTCGTCGGTGATCAGGCCTATCACCGTTATGTCATCAACAAACTTAATGATGTTGTTGCAGTCGTGCTTGGCCACACTACCATGGGTGAACAGGGAGTACAGGAGGGGACTAAGCATACACCCCTGACGGGCACCCGTATTGAGGATCAGCGTGGCAACCTAGCCTACCCTTACTGCCTGGGTGTGGCCCGTCAGGAAGTCCAGGATCCAATTGCAGAGGGAGGTGTTTAGTCCCAGGGTCCTTAACTTAGTGATGAGCTTTGAGAGCGCTATGGTGTTGAACGCTGAGCTGTAGTCAATGAACAGCATTCTCTCGTAGGTGTTCCTTTTGTCCAGATGGGAAAGGGCAGTATTGAGTGCAATAGAGATTTTGGGTCTGGTCGGGTATCTGGTGTAAATCCTTAGCGTCCAACTCATTAAAGAAAAAAATCTTTGTCCATTTCGAGGTGAGTAATCGCTGTTCTGATATCCAGAAGCTATTTTCACTCATGACGTACAAAATAAGTTACAAATAACGTGAAAGAAACACAAATAGCACATTTGGTTAGGAGCCCCTAAAACGGCAGCCATCTCCTCTGGCATGTATTAATCAGCTCTCGCAGTTCCACCTCCCACACCGCCAATCCAAAACAACCTCCATGCAGATGTCGGCTAAAGCGGATCTCATTGAATATAACACTTAGTCCTGTACTACTCTCTCCTCTCTCATTGCTATTAAACACAGTCACAGTGTAGGAGAGGTTGAACAAATGTTGTTGTCGAACAATAATGACAAACCTCCTGGCATTGACAACTGAAATAGAAAGCTACTGGAGGATGGTAGCTGACTATATTGCCACTCCTACCTGTAATATCTTTAATCTGAGTCTAGAGGAAGGTGTTTGTCCTCAGGCCTGGAGGGAAGCAAAGTCATTCCTCTACTCAAGAGTGGTAAAGATGCCTTTACTGGGTCTAACAGCAGACATATCAGCTTGCTGCCAGCTCTTAGCAAACTGTTGTAAAAAATGGGTTTGACCAAGTACAATACTATTTCTCTGTAATCAAATTGACAATAGACTTTCAGAATGCTTATAGAGAATGGCACTCAACATGTACTGCACTGACATAAATCACAGATGATTGGTTGAAAGAAATTGTTAATAATACGATTGCGGGAGCTGTACTGTTCAGTGTAGCCTTTGATATTATTGAGCATAACCTGTTGTTGAGAAAACGTTTGTTTGATGGCTTATCAACTGCCATATTGTGGATTCAGAGCTATCCATTTAATAGAACTCAGAGGGTTTTATTTAATAGAAGCTTCTCTAATGTCAAACATGTAAAGTGTGGCGTACCGCAGGCCAGCTCTATTGGCCCTCTTCTTGTTTCTATTTTTACCAATGACCTGCCACTGGCATTTAACAAAGCTTTTGTGTCCATGTATGCTGATGATTCAACCATAAACGTGTCAGCAACCACAGCTAATGAAGTCATTAAAACCCTTAACAAGGAATGGAATGGGTGGCCAGTAATAAACTGGTCCTGAACATCTCTAAAACTAGGAGCATTGTATTTGGTACAAATCATTCCATAAGCACTAGACCTCTGCTGAATCTGGTAATGAATGGTGTGGCTTTTGAACAAGTTGAGAAGATTCAAATAATTGCCGTTACATTTAATTGTAAACGGTCATGATCAAAACATATAGATTCAATGGTTGTAAAGATGGGGAGAGGTCTGTCCGGTATAAAGGGAGAGGTCTGTCCGTAATAAAGAGACGCTCTGCTTTTTTGACATGGCACTCCAAACTGAAAGTCCTGCAAGCTCTAGTTTTGTCTTGTCTTGATCATTGTCCAGTCATGTGGACAAGTTGGCAAAGAAAGACATGGTT
Source organism: Oncorhynchus clarkii lewisi (assembly GCF_045791955.1). NCBI lineage: Eukaryota > Metazoa > Chordata > Actinopteri > Salmoniformes > Salmonidae > Oncorhynchus > Oncorhynchus clarkii. The sequence continues at coordinate 13,192,067 of NC_092161.1, read as the reverse complement.
AAGCTGCAGCTGGCCAGAACAGAGTGACATGTCATGCTCTTAATTGTAATCAGATGGCTAAGATGTGAGGACAGACTGACTGCATCACTTCTTCTTTTATAAGAAGCAATAATGATTTGGAAATTTCAAATTGTTTGCGTAGTCAACTTACACACAGCTCAGACACAGACACAGTCACCATTGGTATTTTTACGTTCCCAAAATCCAGAACAAATTCAAGAAAATGTACAGTATTATATAGAACCATAGTTGCATGGAGTACCCTTACATCGCAAATTGCTCAAATGAACAGCAAACATGCTTTCAAAAAACAGATAAAGCAACATCTCACGGCACAACGCCTCTCCCCTTTGACCTAGATAGCTTGTGTGTATGTATTGTAGGCTGTGTGTGCCCGGTTTCAAATTTATGTATAGTCCTGTCCTTGAGCTGTTCTTGTCTATTAATGTTCTGTATTATGTCATGTTTCATGTTTTGTGTGGACCCCAGGAAGAGAAGGTGCTGCTTTCGCAACAGCTAATGGGGATCCCCAAAAAATACCGAAATACCCTGTTTGAATGTGATTATAAAGTCATCACACCCCCCTTAATTGTCAGACGCACTGAGGAAGCTTTGATAATAAATACTATACTACATATTGCTGGCTTGAATCACTGACCAAAGGATCCCCCCCTCTGCATTCCAAAGCTATTTGGCCTCAATTTGTAGTAAAAAGACCAGAAGAAGAGGAAAAGTTGCAGTCACAGGCTACGCTCTCTCCCTTTCGTGTTTAGCATTTTTTTCTGCTTTCCCGGTGTCAGAGTGACTGATTTTTAATCTAATAAACATTGTCTGGACTGGGTGACCAGAACAAAGTGCAGGGAAAACCCATCTTTTTATTAACATCTATCAGTTCCCTCTTGTAAAAAAAGGCAAATTCTTTCATAGGAACGGGAGGGTATTGGGTTTCATGGGCAGATCGTAAAATGACTGAAAAGTAAAAACCCTTTATGTCAGATGACATCATAACCTTCAGAGATGGAAGGAATTGAAGCATATGCTTCAAAGGGAGAAATGTTCTGCCTCCATTTTACAGAAGACACACTCCTCATCTGAGACTGACAAGAAACCCATAATGCTGTTGAACCAAGCAATCAGACATATTCACAGTACATGTCACGGAAGGTACAGCGCAGGAAGGATTTGTTCACTGTGTCTCTTGGATGTGTTTCATCGTTTGGTTTGAGACAGATATTTAATTGAAAAAGACTGTTTCTGACAGTTTTTTTGCAGGATTCTTTTCAATAAATTCCATGAACATTCTAACGAGCATCCCATAGTGATGTCATCAATAAGCCACAATTAGAATTTTCAACAGATGACATCATGTCTAAGCCTCAAATTGGTGGATAATGAAGACGTTGAGACAGCATGTGATGAAATCCACAGTTTAAAGGTTTCCCCTGATACGAGCCCTTGGCCTTGCCAACTGGTTTATCATTAAACACTAGTCTTCAGGAGATCACACCACAGACACTGTTTATTCATGTTACTGTCCTCACCACCAGCCAGTCAAATCACTCTGCCATGCTTGACACAAATCATATACTGTTGGAACCATCTCTAGAGGTAATAATGGCAGGGAGTGTGTATGTGTGTGTTCCAGCAAACACATGATTTCCCCTGTGTTCTACATAAAATCCATTTTATACTCTCTCAGATATGCGTTTACAAATGAGAACCACATTGTCTATGGGGAGGGCACAGCACAGCCACTAATAAAAAGCCTTTGTTTGAGGTGGCCCCGTCCAACCCTAGTGTGATGAGAAACAGAGACGTGTGTGTGTGTGTGTGTGTGTGTGTGTGTGTGTGTGTGTGTGTGTTGAACTGTATTGAGACTGATGTCATGTTTCATAGGAGGACCTAACATGGTAGATCCGTGGCAGAAAGGACAAAGGTGGCAATACAAAACTGCTTAAGAAAGCACTAATCATATTGATTATTTTCTTGGGTTCATGGTTACAGTTATGATCAGGGGTGAGGGCATAAAATCACATTTTTTATTAGACAGAATATATTATTTGTAGCATAATCAGGTAGTGACGACCAACACAAGCTAAACATTCAGCATCTCTCTGCCCTATTCAAGGTGATTCCACTGGCAGTGTTCTATCCTGAAGTTCTACACTTCTAGAATCAGAATGCTCAGATCTGTGTATTCTAAATGCCAGCAGAAAACACCACTCTTCCACATCTGTAATGTATACGTGTTTCTACATACAGCCATTGCAGCAGAAGACTGTCGTCATTTTCAAGAGAGAAAAAAGAACAGCATTTTTTTCATTTGATTATTTCCTTATCTCTCCGTCTTTTAAAGATTTGACACATGGGCTGTGCGGTATTGCGGTGCCTGGGGTAAGAGCTGCATTAGATAGAATGCTGCATTTACCCATCAATTCAATTATAGTTTATTGTTTAGCTTAGACACCGCGGGCAACAAACACAGGCCTACACATTGACAATTATGAAGCATTATATTCCTAATGTCACTGCCTAGCCAGAGGACGACAGTACTCACCTCCCCCTCCACCCCACCACCAGCACCAGTATCCACCAACACTAGCATCCACCACCACCCACAGGCCTCCAACACCACCAGCCTCCACAAGCCTTCACCAGCACCAGCTTCCACCACCAACCAACCACCACCAGGCTCCAACAACACCAGGCTCCACCAACCTCCACCAGCCTCCACCAGCACCAGCCTCCACCACCAGGATCCAACAACACCAGGCTCCAACACCACCAGCCTCCACCACCACCAATCACCACCACCACCAGCCCCCACCACCAGCCCCCACCAGCAGCCTCCACCACCACCAGCCCCCACCAGCCTCCACCAGCCTCCACCAGTCTCTACCAGCCTCCACCAGCCTCCACCAGTATCCACCAGCCCCCACCAGCCTCCACTAGCCTCCACCAGACTCAACTAGCCTCCACAACCACCAGCCTTCACCACCACCAGCCTCCACCAGTCTCCATCACTACCTCTCTGAGTCTGTTTCCTCTAAAGAGTTCACCTTCTAAGAACTGTGCTGATGCTTGCTCTTTGACTGTCTAACCCGGGATAATGTAATACTGTAAAGCACTTATACAAATGTTGTTGTATAAAGGGCCGTATGAATACAATTTAACTGACTGAAAATATAATTGATTAATTTATAGCCAGACAGAGAAACACAATCATCACTCCATCCACCATGTCTCCTCTCCAACCAGACTGTGAACCGTGCTCATGCAGCAGCCATTGCTATTCCAGGCCCCAGTAACGACGTTAGCTTACTCAGATCTCCATTAGCAGCTAGCTAGCATTAGCCTGTTTATTATGCCCTAGCTTAATGATTTCTTAGAATGAGATTTGTGGTAGGAAATAGAGTTTAATGTCCTGATGAGTCTGCTATAGATCTGTGTGTGTGTGTGTGCGAGCTTGCGCGCGTGTGTGTGTGTGTGTGTGTGTGTGTGTGTGTGTGTGTGTGTGTGTGTGTGTGTGTGTGTGTGTGTGTGTGTGTGTGTGTGTGTGTGTGTGTGTGTGTGTGTGTGTGTGTGTGTGCGTGTGTGTGTGTGTGCGTTATATTAGTGTGTTTGACAAAAAGGCCTTTAAGTCACCTTTGGTCAGCGTTAGGGAGTATTAGAAGTAACCCAGTGCAGATGATTCATTTAGCGTGGCTGAAAGCTGCAAAACTAAGATAGCTTACAACCTAAAGTTTTGTTGTGCAGGAGAAAATGAATATAATAGATTAGATTTCCAAGCTGTTTAAAGGCACAGTCAACTATGTAAACTTTTGACCCACTGGGAATGTGATGAAAGAAATAAAAGCTGTAGTAAATCATTCTCTCTACTATTATTCTGACATTTCACATTCTTAAAATAAAGTGGTGATTCTAACTGACCTAAGACAGGGTATTTTTACTAGGATTAAATATCAGGTATTGTGGAAAAACTGAGTTAAGATGTATTTGCTTAAGGTGTATGTAAACTTCCAACTTCAACTGTATACAGCCCCCGAGTGGCGTAGCGGTCAACGGCACTGGATCGCAGTGCTAGAGGCATCACTACAGACGCTGGTTCGGTCCCTGGCTGTATCACAACCAGCCGTGATTGAGAGTCCCAAGGGGCGGTGCACAATTGTTCCAAAGTCGTTCGGGTTAGGGGTTTGGCCGGGGTAGGCCATCATTGCAGATAAGAATTTGTTCTTAACTGACTTGCCTTTCTAAATAAAGGTAAAAAAATAAATATATTTAAAATGGTATGCATCCTGATCATAATCATCAACAGCACTGAACATGTGTTGGGTAACTGTCTTACACATCTCTGTTGTTTTTGGAAGTACAGGGTGCAACGAAGGAGGTAGAATCTGTGTTTCACAGCCTA
>NC_092161.1:13097656-13177656 GCF_045791955.1 Oncorhynchus clarkii lewisi | reverse complement strand
TCACTTTTCAAGCCTCTCTGGATTAAACATACAGTAAAAGTGTAAAGTTTACCATATTACATATTGGATCATAAAAAAACACAGTGTTTACACTACCTGGTAGATTACCAATAAAATGGGTAGATGGTAAAGTAGACATATTTGGAATTCACATCTCAAAAAATATTAATTATTTTTCCACAGTCAATTTCAATAGAACGACAGATTTGTACCTTGTCAGCTCAGGGATTTGAACTTGCAACCTTTCGGTTACTAGTCCAACACTCTAACCACTAGGGGGGGGGGGGGAGGGGGGGTAGAATTAGAAAATATTAAAGCTTTAAAACTCTCACTAAAAGCTTCACTCATACATAAGTTATACTTAAACCCAAAATGTCTCTCCAATGGATTATTTAGAAAGGATCATCCTTTGTTCAAAAATGGCTATTTGCCTTATTACAGATTACAAGTTCTCATTTCCAGCCAATTGAAAATTATATTTTGTTTATGGAAGTTATGGAGTTATATTTGTTAATGATATTATGAATAGAAACGGAGGAGTTATGTCACATATACACTACCGCTCAAAAGTATGGGGTCACTTAGAAATGTCCTTGTTTTTGAAAGAAAAGCACCTTTTTTTCCAATAAAATAACATCAAATTGATCAGAAATACAGTTTGACATTGCTAATGTTGTAAATGACTATTTATTTATTTTTTATGGAAGATCTACAAAGGCGTACAGAGACCCATTAATTAACAGCAACCATAACTAACATGTGTTCCAATGGCACATTATGTTAGCACAGCTGAAAACTGTTGTCCTGGTTAAAGAAGCAATAAAACTGGCCTTCTTTAGACTAGTTGAGCCTCTGAAACATCATCATTTGCGGGTTCGATTAAAGGCTCAAAATGGCCAGAAACAAAGACCTTTCTCCTGAATCATGTCAGTCTTTTCTTGTTCTGAGAAATGAAGTTTATTGCATGCGAGAAATTGTCAAGACTCAGGATTTTGTACAACGCTGTGTACTACTCCCTTCACAGAACAGCGGAAACTGGCTCTATCCAGAATTGAAAGAGGAGTGGGAGTGCTTCTGTGTTCTTTTTCCCATCTTAATCTTTTCTTTTTGTTGGCCAGTCTGAGATATTACGTTTTCTTTGCAACTCTGCTTAAAAGGCCAGCATCCCGGAGTCACCTCGTCACTGTTGATGTTGAGACTGGTGTTTTGTGGGTACTATTTAATGAAGCTCCCAGATGAGGATGTGTGAGACATCTGTTTCTCAAACTAGACACTCTAATGTAGTTATCCCCTTGAGCCCAACTGAAAAATATTTGGCACATGGAAACCAAACGAGGGTGGTTTATCATGATAGGTGGGATGGGTTGAGAGTGTGTGAGGGGTGGGATTAAAGAGCTTATGTTTGGTATTATTTGGTATTATTGTGATGTGACTGCTTTATATAAAAGTACCATTTATGTAAAATGTATATGTAAAATGTGTATGTAAAATGTATATGTAGCAGAAAAACTGTAAAAAAAAATATATATATATATATTTGTCCGTCAAAGAGGGGGGTGGTGGAGTGGTTAAGAAAATGTTTTAATTAAAAGGAGAGGAAAGGAGGCTGTCATGAAATAAAATGATTGATTGATGAGTGGTAGGCGACATAAAGGCAGGAGTAGCCATGGCGGTGGTTTGAGAGAGTAATTAGTCAGGAGTTGTGTCGAGCGCTGAGATATTAGAGTAGATGGTGTCAGAGATAATGGTCCGATCAGCCATCTGTCTTTCTTAATGACAGATGGATGTACGTGTTTTTGTTGGAGACTGTGAAAACTATCGGACGTAAAATGAGCTGAAGGGAGGTAGTCAGTCTGTCTCGTAATCTGCCCACTAGTGCTGAATCGAGGTCGGTTCGCTTTCAGTTAGATTATTTAAAAATGTATCTTGATTTTCAATTTCTGTTTAAAAAAATGTGGGTTAAATGCTGTGTCACAGAATAAAACAATGAATAAAAGTCCTATAATGGTAGTGACTGCCCATTACTGCTTATCACTTATCAACCATAATTTATTCACATTACTTTAATAAAATATTATGTTGTTGTGTTTATTACGTTTTATTTGATATCGTAATAATTTAATTCCAAGTCATCATCTCATCTCTATAGAGCTGCTGCTTAAAGCTGTCTAACAAAATCACTATTTTTATAGTTCTTCAAAGTAAGTAAGGCATACTTTTATGACTGCTGAATACCAACTATCAATCACTTAGATCATGTATTTTCAGGTAGAGATACCTCGCGAAGCAACAGCTGCTCTCTATATCCTGTCATGATCGCGGCAGTCTTCTCTCCCTCTTCGTGTCTGCCCCACACTAACCTAAAGTAGCAGGCGTAAAAGAAACACAGTCCAGACAAGTAGATGCACAATGAATTATGGTCATCGTAGTTAATTACCACGTTTTAGATGCTAAACTATGTAGAATATTGTCTTGTTGGAAACTACAAATCTTTACTACCATCGCACGGCTCAGGCTGAATCTGATTTAACGCTAGAGAAACTGTGCAATGTGATCATTGAGCTCACATAAACAAATCTGAACAAAATAGAATTCAAATAATTTAATCGTTGTTTAAAAAAAACTGACATTTGGGGTAAAACCTCAGGACTACTGCTGATGGTATACAACGCATCTGTGTAACGAACAGAATGAATGGAGTATTATATGAGTATTAGTTCTGTACACCCAAGAAGGGATGAAAGACTAGATTGGTTAAATGACAAGAGATGAAGGGTTAAATGACCGGAGATAAAGGGTTAATTGACAGGAAATGAAGTGTTAATTGACAGGAAATTAAGGGTTGAATGACAGGAGATGAAGGGTTAAATAACCAAAGATGAAGGGTTAAATGACAGGAGATTAAGTGTTAAATAACCGCAGATGAAGGGTTAAATGACAGGAGATGAAGGGTTAAATGACAGGAGATGAAGGGTTAAATGCAATCGCCATCACACTACACACTGCCCTATCCCATCTGCACAAGAAGAATATCTATGTAAGAATGCTGTTCAATGACTACAGCTCAGCATTCAACACCAAAGTACCCCCCAAGCTCATCATTAAGCTTGAGGCCCTGGGTCACAAACCCGCCCTGTACATTTGGGTCCTGGACTTCCTGACGGGCCGCCCCTAGGTGGTGAAGGTAGGAAACAACATCTCCACTTCGCTGATCCTCAACACTGGGGCCCCACAAGGGTCCGTGCTCAGCCCACTCATGTCCTCCTTGTTCACCCATGACTGCAAGGCCATGCACGCCTCCAACTTGATCATCAAGTTTGCAGACAACACAACAGTAGTAGGCTTGATCACCAACAACGACAAGACTTTCCTATAGGGAGGAGGTGAGGGCACTCGGAGTGTGATGTCAGGAAAACAACCTCCCACTCAACGTCAGCAAAACAAAGGAGATAATCGTGTATTTTTTGGAAACAGCAGAGGGAGCACCCCCCATCCACATCGACAGGACAGTAGTGGAGAGGGTGGAAAGTTTAAAGTTCCTCTGCGTTCACATCACAGAGAAACTGAAATGGTCCACCCCTACAGACAGTGTGGTGAAGAAGGCCCAACAGTTTCCTCTTCAACCTCAGGAGGCTGAAGAAATGTGACTTGTCACCTAAAACCCTAACACACTTTTACAGATGCACAATTGACAGCATCCTGACGGACTGTGTCACCGCCTGGTATGGCAACTGCACTGCCCTTAACCGCAGGACTCTACAGAGGGTGGTGCGGTCTGCACAACATATCACTGGGGGCAAACTACCTGCCCTCCAGGACCCCTACAGCACCCGATATCTCAATGGAATACCTAAAAGATCATCAAGGACAACAACCACCCAAGCCACTGCCTGTTCCCCACGTTACCATCCAGACGGCGAGGTCAGTACAGGTGCATCAGAGCTGGGACCAAGAGACTGAAAAATAGTTTATACATACAGACTTGAAATCATTGGCCACTGGATCACTAGTCACTTTATTAATGCCATTTGAATAATGTTTACATATCTTGCATTACTCATCCCATATGTATATACTGTATTTTATACCATTATCACGTTTCAGGTAAGACCCAAATGCAGACTGTGTTTATTAACCAGTTGCATCTCTAGGGGCGCTATTTCATTTTTGGATAAAAAACGTTCCCGTTTTAAGCGCAATATTTTGTCACGAAAAGATGCTTGACTATGCATATTGTGACAGTTTTGGAAAGAATCAGAATCTGCAAAGATTTTGTCTGTAAGTGCCCCAGAACTCATTCTACAGGCGAAACCAAGATGATACGTCAAACAGGAAATGAGCAGAATTTCTGAAGCTCTGTTTTCTAATGTCTTCTTATATGGCTGTGAATGCGACAGGAATAAGCTTAGACCTTCTGCAGTTTCCCCAAGATGTCGGCAGCATTGTGACGTATTTGTAGGCATATCATTGGAAGATTGCCCATAAGAGACTATATTTTCCAAGTGTCCGCCTGGTGTCCTGCGTCGAAACTGGTGCGCAAAGCCATGTGCAAGTATTTTTCCATTTGATTGAGAGGAGAAACCATGCTTCCACGAACGATATATCATCGAAGAGATATGTGGAAAAACACCTTGAGGATTGATTCTAAACAACGTTTGCCATGTTTTCAGTCGATATTATGGAGTTAATTTGGAAAAAAGTTTGCGTTTTGAGGACTGAATTTTCGTTTTTTTTTGGTAGCCAAATGTGATGTACAAAACGGAGCTATTTCTAATACACAAAGAATCTTTTTGGAAAAACTGAGCATCTGCTATCTAACTGAGAGTCTCCTCATTGAAAACATCTGAAGTTCTTCAAAGGTAAATGATTTTATTTGAAGGCTTTTATGTTTTTGTTGAAATGTTGCGTGCTGGATGCTAACGCTAATGCTAACGCTAAATGCTACGCTAGCTAGCTACTTTTACACAAATGATTGTTTTCCTATGGTTGAGAAGCATATTTTGAAAATCTGAGATGACAGTGTTGTTTACAAAAGGCTAAGCTTGAGAGATGGCATATTTATTTCATTTCATTTGCGATTTTCATTAATAGTTAACGTTGCGTTATGGTAATGAGCTTGAGTCTGTATTCACAATCCCGGATCCGGGATGGGGAGATCAGAAAGGTTAAGCAGCAATGTTTATTACGGTAACAGTGCAGGCAAACGACAGGTCAAGGCAGGCAGGGGTCGGTAATCCAGAGAAGGGGCAAATTACAGGATAGCAGTCAGGATCAGGGTCAGGGGCATGAGCAGGCAGAGTGGTCAGGCAGGCGGGCTCAGAAATGAGGGCAGGCATGGGTCAAAACCAGGAGGGCGAGAAAAGTGAGAATTGGGAAAAAAGCAGGAGCAGAGATAAAAAGCTGGTTGACTTGACAAACAAGACGTACTGGCACAGACAGACAGAAAACACATATAAATGAACAGGGGACAATGGGGAAGATGGGGGTAGAGACAAGCACAACTTAATTCCTTTGTATTGTCATTATTTAGTATGGTCAGGGCGTGAGTTGGGGTGGGCAGTCTATGTTCTTTTTTCTATAATTTGGGATTTCTGTGTTCGGCCTAGTATGGTTCTCAATCAGAGGCAGCTGTCAATAGTTGTCCCTGATTGAGAATCATACTTAGGTAGCCTGGTTTCACTTTTGAGTGTGGGTGTTTGTCTTCCGTGTCAGTGTTTGTTACCACACGGGACTGTTTAGTTTATTCGCGTTTATTGTTTTGTTCCATTGTTCTGTTGTGTTTGATTACACATTATGGACACTTACCACGCTGCGCATTGGTCTCCTCCGATCCTTCTCGCTACTCCTCCTCAGAAGAGGAGGACGAGATCCGTTACACATCCCCAAGAGGTAAAATATATAGTGAAAACAATAGTGGTCCTAAAATGGAACCTTGAGGAACACCAAAATGTACAGTTGATTTGTCATACCATTCACAGAGACAAACTGATATCTTTCCGACAGAAAATATCTAAACCAGTACTTGTCCGAATAGACCAATTTGGGTTTCCAACCTTTCCAAAAGAATGTGGTGATCGATGGTATTAAAAGCAGCACTACGGTCTAGAAGCACAAGGACAGATGCAGAGCCTCAGTCTGACGCCATTAAAAGGTAATTTACCATCTTCACAAGTGCAGTCTCAGTGCTATGATGGGGTCAAAAACCCCATCATAGCATTGTTTCTCTTCAGGAAGGCATTGTTTATCTTCAGGAAGGCATTGTTTATCTTCAGGAAGGCAGTGAGTTGCTGTTCAACAACTTTTTCAAAATGTTTTGAGAGGAATGGGAGATTTGATAAAGGCCGATAGTTTTTTATACTTTCTGGGTCAAGGTTTGGCTTTTTCAAGAGAGGCTTTTTGCTGCCACTTTTAGTGAGTTTGGTACTACTACTTCTACTACTACTACTACTAATAATAATATTATTAAACTACTACCACTACCCACTACTGGAAACCACATATCCTGAGGCTGCATTCATGTAGCTGGGGATTTTAACAAGGCTAATCTGAAAACAAGACTCCCTAAATTCTATCAGCATATCAATTGCGCAACCATGGATCATTGTTATCCTAACTTCCCGAACACATATAATGCCCTCCCTGCCCTCCTTTCGGAAAAGCTGACCACGACTCCGTTTTGTTGCTTCCAGCCTACAGACAGAGACTAAAAAAAGAAGCTCCCATGCTCAGGTCTGTTCAACGCTTGTCCGAACAATCTGATTCCACACTTCAAGACTGCTTCGATCACATGGATGGGAAATGTTCCGCATTGCGTCCAACAACAACATTGACGAATACGCTGATTCAGTGAGCGAGTTCATTAGAAAGTGCATCGACGATGAACCACTGCTTTTAACCAGGGCAAGGTGACCGGATACATGACCGAATACAAACAGTGTAGCTATTCCCTCCGCAAGGCAATCAAACAAGCTAAGCATCAGTATAGAGACAAAGTAGAGTTGCAATTCAACGGCTCAAAGAGGTATGTGTTAGGGTCTACAGTCAATCACGGATTACAAAAAGAAAACCAGCCTCGTCACGGACCACGATGTCTTGCTCCCAGACATACTAATTAACTTTTTTGCTCGCTTTGAGCAATACAATGCCACTGACACGGCCCGCTACCAAAACCTGCGGACTCTCCTTCACTGCAGCCGAAGTGAGGAAAACATTTAAACGTGTTAACCCTCGTAAGGCTGCAGGCACAGACGACATCCCCAGCCACGTCCTCGGAGCATGTCCAGACCAGCTGGCTGGTGTGTTTACGGACATATTCAATCAATCCTTATCCCAGTCTGCTGTTCCCTCATGCTTCAAGTGGGCCACCATTGTTCCTGTTCCCAAGAAAGCTAAGGTAACTGAGCTAAACGACTACCGCCCCATAGCACTCACTTCCATCATCATGAAGTGCTATGAGAGACTAGTCAAGGACCATATCACCTCCACCCTACCTGACACCCTAGACCCACTCCAATTTGCTTACCGCCCCAATAGGTCCACAAACGACGCAATCGCAACCACACTGCACACTGCCCTAACCCATCTGGACAAGAGGAATACCTATGTGAGAATGCTGTTATTCGACTACAGCTCAGCATTTAACACCATAGTACCCTCCAAACTCGTCATCAAGCTCGAGACCCTAGGAATCGACTCCGCCCTGTGCAACTGGGTCCTGGACTTCCTGACGGGCCACCCCCAGGTGGTGAGGGTAGGTAACAACATCTCCATCCCGCTGATCCTCAACACTGGGGCCCCGCAAGGGTGCTTTCTGAGCCCTCTCCTGTACTCCTGTTCACCCACGACTGCGTGGCCATGTACGCCTCCAACTCAATCAACAAGTTTGTGGACGACACTACAGTGGTAGGCTTGATTACCAGCAACAACGAGACGGCCTACAGGGAGGAGATGGGGGCAATCGGAGTGTGGTGTCAGGAAAATAACCTCACACTCAACGTCAACATAACAAAGGAGATGATCGTGGACAGCAGAGGGAGCATCCCCCTATACACATCGACGAGAAAGTAGTGGAGAGGGTAGTAAGTTTTAAGTTCCTCGGCGTACACATCACGGACAAACTGAATTGGTCCACCAACACAGACAGCGGTGTGAAGACGGCGCAGCATCTTCTCTTCAACCTCAGGAGGCTGAAGAAATTCGGCTTGTCACCAAAAGCACTCACAAACTTCTACAGATGCACAATCGAGCGCATCCTGTCGGGGTGTATCACCGCCTGGTACGGCAACTGCTCCACCCACAACCGTAAGACCTACATCCAGAGGGTAGTGAGGTCTGCACAACGCATCACCGGGGGCAAACTACCTGCCCTCCAGGACACCTACACCCCTCGATGTCACTTGAAGGCCATAAAGATCATCAAGGACAACAACCACCCGAGCCACTGCCTGTTCACCACGCTATCATCCAGAAGGCGAGGTCAGTACAGGTGCATCAAAGCAGGGACCGAGAGCCTGAAAAACAGCTTCTATCTCAAGGCCATCACAGCCACCACTAGCATTGAGTGGCTGCTGCCAACATACTGACTCAACTCCAGCCACTTTAAAAATTGACAAAAATGTACATTGATGTAAAAAATGTATCATTATCCACTTTAAACAATGCCACTTAATATAATGTTTTACATACCCCACATTAGTCATCTCATACGTATATGTATATACTGTACTCTATATCATCTACTGCATCTTTATGTAATACATGTATCACTAGCCACTTTAACTTCTTGAGAATACTTGACACGCAGACGTCCCAAGTATGCCCCTGGAAATGCAAATGCGCTACGCTAAATGCTAAATGTACTCGTTACAACTCAATCTTTGATCAAAATTCACAAGCAGGGTATTGAATTAAAGCTACACTCGTTGTGAACCTAGCCAGCAAGTCAGATTTTTAAAATGCTTTTCGGCGAAAGCATCAGAAGCTATTATCTGATAGCATGCACCCCCCAAAATGCCAGCTCGACACGTAAACAACAGATTTTGCGATAGCCGGCGCTACCCAAAACGCAGAAATAAAATATAAAACATTCATTACCTTAGACGAGCTTCTTTCTTGGCACTCCTATATGCCCCATAAACATCACTATTGGGTCTTTTTTTCGTTTAAATCGGTCCATATATACCCAAAATAGCTTTGTATGGAAGTTGTGTCATTCAGAAAAAATCATCGTTTTTAAACGCTGCGTAATTTTTTAAAATTAAAAAAGTCGACGATAAACTTTCACAAAACACTTCGAAATCCTTTTGTAATCCAACTTTAGGTATTAGTAAACGTTTATAAGCTATCAAAATGATTACAGGGCGATGTCTCTTCAATAGGTCTTCACTTCAAAAACAATGCCATCTGATATCTCCCTCAACTGCATCTGGGTGAAGACTGGGAAAATGGAGTTCAGATAGAAGGATTTTCCAACAATTAATTCAATTGAAAATTAGGACAATGGCGCCATCGTGCGGAATTTGTATGAATTGCAGGCAGATTCCCATTAAATTCTGTTCTCTTTTAACAAATGGTGGAAGTGACTTATGGAAATTATTTTTTGCTTTCAGAGAGCAGTTTTTCTTGCGTTTTTCAATGAAACACACGATCTGTTATAGTCACAGCCGTGATTTAACCAGTTTTATAAACTTCAGAGTGTTTTCTATCCACACATACTAATCATATGCATATACTATATTCCTGGCATGAGTAGCAGGACGCTGAAAAGTTGCGCGATTTTTAACAGAATTTTCAAAAAAGGAGGGGGTAGAAGTAAGACTATGCCACTTTGTTTACATACCCTACATTACTCATCTCATATGTATATACTGTACTCGATACCATCTACTGCATCTTGCCTATGCCGTTCTGTACCATCACTCATTCATATATCTTTATGTACATATTCTCTATCCCTTTACACTTGTGTGCATAAGGTAGTAGTTGTGGAATTGTTAGGTTAGATTACACGTTGGTGATTACTGCATTACTACCATCATTAAACTTCTACCACTAACCTTCTACTACTATTACTTCTACTACTACCATTACCCTTCTACTACTACTACTACTACTACCATCATTAAACTACTACCATTACCCTTCTACTACTACTACTACTACTACCATCATTAAACTACTACCATTACCCTTCTACTACTACTACTACTACTACCATCATTAAACTACTACCATTACCCTTCTACTACTACTACTACTACTACCATCATTAAACTACTACCATTACCCTTCTACTACTACTACTACTACTACCATCATTAAACTACTACCATTACCCTTCTACTACTACTACTACTACTACTACTACTACTACTACCACTACCCGTCTACTACTACTACTACTACTACTACTACCATCATTAAACTACTACCATTACCCTTCTACTACTACTACTACTACTACCATCATTAAACTACTACCATTACCCTTCTACTACTACTACTACTACTACTACCACCATCATTAAACTACTACCATTACCCTTCTACTACTACTACTACTACTACTACTACTACTACTACTACTACTACTACTACCACTACCCGTCTACTACTACTACTACCATCATTAAACTACTACCACTACCCTTCTACTACTACTACTACTACTACCACCATCATTAAACTACTACCACTACTGTGTGTTGTATAGTGTAGTGTGGTGTGTGTTGTGTAGTGTGTGTTGTGTGTTGTTTGTGGTGTGTGGTGTGTGTGTGTTGTGTGTTGTAGTGTAGTGTGGTGTGTGTTGTGTAGTGTGTGTTGTTTGTGGTGTGTGGTGTGTGTTGTGTGTGTTGTGTGTAGTGTAGTGTGGTCTGGTGTGTGGTGTGTGCTGTGTGTAGTGTAGTGTGGTTTGGTGTGTGGTGTAGTGGGTGGTGGGTGGTGTGTATTGTGTAGGGTGGTGGGTGTTGTGTTGTGTGTTGTTTGTGTGGTGTGGTGTGTGGTGTGTGTTGTTTGTGTGTGTGTGTTGTGTTGTGTGTTGTGTGTAGTGTAGAGTGGTTTGGTGTGTGGTGTGTTGTGTGTTGTGTGTAGTGTAGTGTGGTTTGGTGTGTGGTGTGCTGTGTGTTGTGTGTAGTGTTGTGTGGTTTGGTGTGTGGTGTAGTGGGTTGTGGGTGGAGGTGTGTTGTGTAGTGTT
This sequence comes from Oncorhynchus clarkii lewisi, assembly GCF_045791955.1. Classification (NCBI taxonomy): domain Eukaryota; kingdom Metazoa; phylum Chordata; class Actinopteri; order Salmoniformes; family Salmonidae; genus Oncorhynchus; species Oncorhynchus clarkii. The sequence continues at coordinate 13,166,465 of NC_092161.1, read as the reverse complement.
GTGTGGTGTGTGTTTTTTGTGCTGTGTGTTGTGTGTAGTGTAGTGTTGTTTGGTGTGTGTTGTGTGTAGTGTGAGTGAGTGAGGGAGTGAGTGAGTGAGTGATTGAGTGAGTGAGTGCATGCGTTACAGAGTTGTACTGCATTGCCAAATCACTGCCCTCCTGATTGAGGCCTGTCAGGCGCTGGGTTTAACTTACTTTAAGTCAAATCACCATCCAACCCTCCACTTCTCTCTTTCTTCATTTTATCCATCCACTTCCCTCCCTCGCTCCCCTTTCAATCAATTCCCAGTTGGTCAGTATATTAGAGCTCCTGGATTGGAATTTCAAACAGTTGTGCTGTGCAGAATGAACCTGTCTGCTGCATTGTTGTGTGTGTTGTGTGTTGTAGTGTGTTGTTGTGTGTTGTGTGTTGTAGTGTAGTGTGGTGTGTGTTGTGTAGTGTGTGTTGTTTGTGGTGTGTGGTGTGTGTTGTGTGTTGTGTGTAGTGTAGTGTGGTTTGGTGTGTGGTGTGTGCTGTGTGCTGTGTGTAGTGTAGTGTGGTTTGGTGTGTGGTGTAGTGGGTGGTGGGTGGTGGGTGGTGTGTGTTGTGTTGTGTGTGTTGTTTGTGTGGTGTGTTTTGTGTTGTGTGTGTTGTTTGTGTGGTGTGGTGTGTGCTGTGTGTAGTGTGGTGTGGTGTGTGGTGCAGTGGGTGGTGGGTGGTGTGTGTTGTGTAGTGTAGTGTGGTGTGTGTTGTGTGTGTTGTGTTTTGTGTTGTTTGTGTTGTGTGGTGTGTGTTGATTGTGTTGTGTGTTGTGTGTTGTGTAGTGTTGTGTTTTGTGTTGTTTGTGTTGTGTGGTGTGTGTGGTGTGTGTGGTGTGAGTGTAGTGTGGTGTGTGGTGTGTGTTGATTGTGTTGTGTGTTGTGTGTAGTGTAGTGTTGTGTGGTGTGAGTGTGAGTGTGGTGTGGTGTGTGTGGTGTGAGTGTAGTGTGGTGTGTGGTGTGTGTGGTGTGATGTGATGTGTGGTGTGTGTGGTAGGTGGTGTGGTGTGTGTTGTACAGTGTAGTGTGGTGTGTTGTGTGTTTTGTGGTGTGTGGTGTGTGCATGTGTCTCTTTGTGTTAGTTCATTTAAAGACGAGGTGAAGGAAGAGAGACGTTACCATTTCTGTGAATCATGTCGACGAATTTCAATAGCTGACCGTTTTGCTCAGGGCAGAGCTAGGCAGAAATGTCACCTCAGAAACCAGACTCTCCTGTGGACCTCTCAAAGCATGTCTCCACCTCCACCTCCACCTGTTTAAAGGCACATAGTTCCTGTGAAAATAAGTATTCTCACACATCTCTGATCAACTGTTTCATCGACTTGAAATGAATGCACTCACATCGAATATGAATGACTAAAATGTATGTATAAATGTGGAGGGAAAACTACATTACATTATTCCTCACTGCACCCCTATGTTCTCAAATAGGAAATAAACGAGCAGAATGCCCTGCTTCCCGCTCATGTCAGGGTCAAACAGAAATGAAGAAAGCATCTGAATCTTGAGATAGTGCTCTAATGTTTACCCCATTATTATCCTGGTGATCTACACAAACCTTTGAATTATAAACACAGTCCATCTTCATTAGGACTCCATCCAGTTATTACACACGCGCACACACACACACACACACACACACACACACACACACACACACACACACACACACACACACACACACACCTAGGAATGTGTGGCCGGTCATTTGGCCCTGGGCCAGGGTGGAAGGCTGCTGTGTAGAGCAGAGTCTCTCTTTGATCCTAAGTGAATTTTGGAGAGTGTGTGTGTGTGTGTGTCTGTGTGTGTGTGTCTGTGTGTATTAGACAGTGCAATGCAATTTAACAAGTATGCCAGCTGGTATACGTTAAAGTTCCAAGGTAACCATGGCGCCCCGCGGCTGGGGCAGAGACAGTGTGTATGTGAGTGTGTGTGCATGGGTAACATGTGGAATACGTTTGGATGCGTTCCTCCAAACATTCCCTCCATTTCTTCGACTTTTAAGGAGTTTCAACATGAACTTGTTTCAGCTAAACAGGACACAGTTCACTGATAAAGCATTATATACAGTCTAGAAAGAGACACAGAGGGTGAAAGAGAAATTAAGAGAGAGAGAGAGAGAGAGAGAGAGAGAGAGAGAGAGAGAGAGAGAGAGAGAGAGAGAGAGAGAGAGAGAGAGAGAGAGAGAGAGAGAGAGAGAGAGAGAGAGAGAGAGAGAGAGAGAGAGAGAGAGAGAGAGAGAGAGAAAAGAGTATTTTCTGGCCCTCTGTTGTGCTCTTCTTCAGTTTCTGGGTATCACTGAAACTAAAGCGAGAACATGCATGTGCACACAGACACACACACACACACAGACACACACACACACACAGACAGACATACACGTACACACACACACACGTGCACACACAGACAGAGCAATGTGATTAGATGTTTGAAACAAAACAGAAAGTATATGGTGATTGTGTGGATTTCTTTGGATTTCATACCAGTTGAATGCAGACTGTGTGTGTGTGTGTGTGTGTGTCTGTCAAATCAAATTTTCTTTCTCACATACACATGGTTAGCAGATGTTAATGCGAGTGTAGCGAAATGCTTGTGCTTCTAGTTTCCGACAATGCAGTAATAACCAACGTGTAATCTAACCTAACAATTCCACAACTACTACCTTATGCACACAAGTGTAAAGGGATAAAGAATATGTACATAAAAATATATGAATGAGTGATAGTACAGAACTGCATAGGAAAGATGCAGTAGATGGTATCGAGTACAGTATATACATATACATATGAGATGAGTAATGTAGAGTATGTAAACATAAAAGTGGCATAGTTTAAAGTGGCTAGTGATACATGTATTACATAAAGATGGTAAGATGCAGTAGATGATATAGAGTACAGTATATACATATACATATGAGATGAGTAATGTAGGGTATGTAAACATTATATTAAGGGGCATTGTTTAAAATGGCTAGTGATAAATGTTTTACATCAATTTCCATCAATTTCCATTATTAAAGTGAGCTGGAGTTGAGTCAGTATGTTGGTAGCAGTCACTCAATGTTAGTGGTGGCTGTTTAACAGTCTGATGGCCTTGAGATAGAAGGTGTTTTTCAGTCTCTCGGTCTGTGGTTTGATGCACCTGTACTGACCTTACCTTCTGCATGATAGCAGGGTGAACAGGCAGTAGCTCGGGTGGTTGTTGTCCTTGATGATCTTTATGGCCTTCCAGTGACATCGGATGGTGTAAGTTTCCTGGAGGGCAGGTAGTTTGCCCGGTGATGTGTTGTGCAGACCTCACTACCATCTGGAGAGCCTTACGGTTGTGGGCGGAGCAGTTGCCGTACCAGACGGCGATACAGCCCGACAGGATGCTCTCGATTGAGCATCTGTAGAAGTTTGTGGGTGCTTTTGGTGACAAGCCGAACTTCACAAGGCTGTCTGTGTGGGTGGACCAATTCAGTTTGTCCGTGATGTGTACGCCGAGGAACTTAAAACTTTCTACCCTCTCCACTACTGTACCGTCGATGTGGATAGGATGGTGCTCCCTCTGACCTTTCCTGAAGTCCACAATCATCTCCTTTGTTTTGTTGAAATTGAGTGTGAGGTTATTTTCCTGACATCACACTCCGAGGGCCCTCACCTCCTCCCTGTAGGCCGTCTCGTCGTTGTTGGTAATCAAGCCTACCACTGTAGTGTCGTCCGCAAACTTGATGATTGAGTTGGAGGCGTGCATGGCCATGCAGTCGTGGGTGAACAGGGAGTATAAGAGAGGGCTCAGAACGCACCCTTATGGGGCCCCAGTGTTGAGGATCAGCGGGGTGGAGATGTTGTTACCTACCCTCACCACCTTGGGAGCGGCCCGTCAGGAAGTCCAGTAGCCAGTTGCAAAGGGCGGGGTCGAGACCTAGGGTCTCGAGCTTGATGAAGAGTTTGGAGGGTACTAAGGTGTTAAATGCTGAGCTGTAGTTGATGAACAGCATTCTCACATAGGTATTCCTCTTGTCCAGATGGGTTAGGGCAGTGTGCAGTGTGCAATGTGGTTGCGATTGCGTAGTCTGTGGACCTATTGGGGAGGTAAGCAAATTGGAGTGGGTCTAGGGTGTCAGGTAGGGTGGAGGTGATATGGTCCTTGACTAGTCTCTCAAAGCACTTCATGATGACGGAAGTGAGTGCTACGGCGCGGTAGTCGTTTTGCTCAGTAACCTTAGCTTTCTTGGAAACTGGAACAATGGTGGCCCTCTTGAAGTATGTGGGAACAGCAGACTGGGATAAGGATTGATTGAATATGTCCGTAAACACACCAGCCAGCTGGTCTGATCATGCTCTGTGGACGCGTCAGGGAATGCCGTCTGTTAAACCTGCGAGGTTTAACATGTTTAAATGTTTTACTCACTTCGGCTGCAGTGAAGGAAGGATTCCGCAGGTTTTGGTAGCGGGCTATGTCAGGGGCACTGTATTGTCCTCAAAACGAGCAAAGAAGTTATTTAGTCTGTCTGGGAGCAAGACATCCTGGTCCGCGACTGGGCTGGTTTTCTTTTTGTAATCCGTGATTGACTGTAGACCCTGCCACATATGTCTTGTGTTTGAGCTGTTGAATTGCGACTCTTAGTTGTCTCTATACTGACCCTTTGCTTGCTTGATTGCTTTGCGGAGGGAATTGCTACACTCTTTGCATTCGGTTATGTTTCGTCTTGCCAGTCGTCTTGCCATGATTAAAAGCAGTGATTCGTGCTTTCAGTTTTGCGCAAATGCTTCCATCAATCCACGGTTTCTGGTTAGGGAAAGTTTTACTAGTCACATTGGGTACAACATCAACGATGCACTTGCTAATAAACTCGCTGACGGAGTCTGTCTTATGTAATAAGACTTAAGGTTTCCTGGGGTAACAATGTAAGAAATAATATATACAAAAAACAAATTACTGCATAGTTTCTGAAGCAAGGCGACCATCTCTGTCGGTGCCATTGTGATCCATGCAGGATCACAATGGCGTTTCTCTCACTCAGATTCTCTCCCATAATGATCTCTCTCTGATTCCCCCCATAATGATCTCTCTCTCTCTCTGATTCCGTCCCAAAATGATCTCTCTCTCTCTTATTCCTTACAATAATTGTCTCTCTCTGATTCTCTCCCATAATGATATCTCTTTCATTCTTTTCGATTCCCTCCCATATTGATGTCTTGCTCTGATTCCTTCCCATAATGAGCTCTCTCTCTCTCTCTCTCTCTCTCTCTCTCTCTCTCTCTCTCTGTCTCTCTCTCTCTCTCTCTCTCTCTCTCTCTCTCTCTTATTCTCTCCCATAATGATGTCTATCTCTCTTTCTCTCTCTCTTATCCTCTCCCATAATGACGTCTCTCTCTCTCTGATTCCCTCCAATAACGATCTCGCTCTGATTTCCTCCCATAATGATGTCTCTCTCTCTCAGATTCCTTCCAATAATGATGTTTCTCTCTGATTATTTTCCATAATAATATTTCACTCTGATTCCCTCCCATGGTTTCACTCTCTCTGATTCCCTATTATAATGATCTCTCTCCCTCTGAATCACTGCCATATTGATGTCTCTGTCTCTAATTCACACCCATAGTCATCTGTTTCTTTGAATCCCTCCCATAATTGTGTTTCACTCCCTCTGATTCTTCCCATTGTCACGTACTGTCCTTAGTTCCTTTTTTATGTCTCTGTTTTAGTTTGGTCAGGGCGTGAGTTGGGGTGGGCATTCTATGTTTTACGTTCTATGTTTTCCATTTCTATGTGTTTGGCCTGGTATGGTTCCCAATCAGAGGCAGCTGGCAATCGTTGTCTCTGATTGAGAACCATACTTAGGCAGCATGTTTTTCCAACTTGAGTTGTGGGTAGTTGTTTTCTGTCTCCGTGTCTCTACCAGACAGGACTGTTTCGGTTGTTCTTTTGTTTACATTGTGTTTCAGTGTTCAGCTTATCGAATAAATCTAACATGGACACTTACGACGCTGCATCTTGGTCCTCTTCTTCTTCCACCACCAACAACGGTCGTTATACCCATAACCATCTCACTCTCTCTCTCTCTCTGATTCCCTCCCATCATGATCTCTCTCGCTCCGTCTCTCTAATTCCCTTCCATAATTATAGAGCGCTTTCATTCCCTCTTAAAATGATGTCTCTCTCTCTGATTCCCACCCATAAAGATGTCCTGTGTATCTCTCTCTCTCTCTGATTCTCTCCAATAATTATGTTTATTTTTGATTCCCTCTGTTAATGATGTCTCTCTCTGATTCCGTCCCATATTAATGTCTCTCTCTCCGATTCCTTCCTATAATGATCTCTCACTCTGATTCTGTCCAATATAAATGTCTCTTATTCCCAACCATAATGATTTCTCTCTCTGATTCCCACCCATAATGATCTCTCTTCCCTAATTCCCTCCCATGATGATCTGTCTCTCTGATTCCCACCAATAATGATCTCTCTACCTGATTCCCTCCCACAATGATCTCTCTCCCTAATTCTGTAACGGCTTTCTTCTAACTCCTCCTCTGACGAGGAGGTGTAGCAAGGATCGGACCAAAATGCGGCGTGTAGATTGCGATCCATGTTTATTAAACTGAAGCAACACGAATCTAAATACAAACACTACAAAACAATAAACGTAACGAAAACCGAAACAGCCTAATACTCGTGCACATAAACACAGAACACGGACATCAGGACACTAAGGACAATCACCCACGAAACACTCAAAGAATATGGCTGCCTAAATATGGTTCCCAATCAGAGACAACGATAAACACCTGCCTCTGATTGAGAACCACTTAAGACAGCCATAGACTTAACTAGAACACCCCACTAAGCTACAATCCCAATACCAACACACCACATACAAAAACCCATTCCACACCCTGGCCTGACCAAATAAATGAAGACAAACACAAAATACTTTGACCAGGGCGTGACAAATTCCCTCCCATGATGATCTGTCTCTCTGATTCCCTACCATAATGATGCCACTCTCCCTCTCTGATTCCCTCTAATAATGATCTGTCTCTCTGATTTCCTCCCATAATGATCTATCTCTCTGATTCCCTCCCATAATGATGTCTCTCTCTCTCTCTCTGATTCCCTCTAATAATGATCTGTCTCTCTGATTCCCTCCAATAACGATCTGTCTCTCTGATTCCCTCCAATAACGATCTGTCTCTCTGATTCCCTCCAATAATGATCTGTCTCTCTGATTCCCTCCAATAATGATCTGTCTCTCTGATTCCCTCCCATAATGATGTCTCTCTCTCTCTCCGATTCCCTCTAATAATGATCGGTCTCTCTGATTCCCTCCAATAATGATCTGTCTCTCTGATTCCCTCCCAAAAGAAGAGATAAAAAAGGATGTCAGTAGGTAATCACAGCACAGTCTTATGGGAAAACATCAAAGCACATGTCACGTCACATTGAACACAATCAACGGTGTGAGCACGTCCGCACATGCAATGAAGGTCTTTGTAATTGGTACCATGACAACGGACAACATGTGGGTTTGACTGACACACACAAAAACACAAACACATACACATCCAGATAGCTAGGGCTGGATTAATAAATATCTGACGGAACACTCAGAGATCTCCTGCTGTCCTTCTCAGGAAATTTGGGCAAAGCCAATTTCCCCCGCTGACACATGTTTGTTCCTCCTTGCAATTACATTTCATACATACATTGTGACTGTGTGTGTGTTTGTGTCGACCAGTGATTTTTCCAGTAGAAACAATTCAAGCAGATTGGATAAGAGAGAGTTAAACATAAAAATATTTATTTGCTATCCACCTTTGTGTTCGTGTGCTACTAATTTAACTGTGTCAATTAGGCTGTTACCTGCTACTAATATAACAGTCTAAATTAGGCTGTTACTTGCTACTAACATAACAGTCTCAATTAGACTGTCACCTGCTACTAATACAACAGTCTCAATTAGGCTGTTACCTGCTACTAATATAACTGTCACAATGAGGGTGATACTTGCTACTTATTTAACTGTCTCATTTAGGTTGTTATCTGCTACAAATATACTGTTTCATTTATGCTGTTACAAGCTATTAATATAACTGTCTCAATGATGCTGTTACCTGCTACTAATATAACAGTCTCAATGAGGCTGTTACCTGTTTACTGATATAGCCTGGACTGGGCACTGGCGCAGAGGAATGCTCCGGCCTTGGAGCGGGACTGGACACCGTGCCTGGACTGTGCACCGGCGCAGAGGAAGGCTCCTGCCCTGGAGATGGAGGTTCTGGACCGTGGACCATCGCAGGAGGTTCCGGACCGTGGACGTCCGCAGGAGGTTCCGAACCGTGGACCGTCGTAGGAGGTTCCGAACCGTGGACCGTCGTAGGAGGTTCCGAACCGTGGACCGTCGTAGGAGGTTCCGGACCGTAGACCGTCATAGGAGGTTCCGGACTGTGGACCGTCGCAGGAGGTTCCGGACTGTGGACTGTCGCCGGAAGCTCTGGACTGGGGACCGTCGCCAGAAGCTCTGGACTGGGGACTGTCACCAGAAGCTCTGGACTGGGGACCGTCGCCAGAAGCTCTGGACTGGGGACTGTCACCGGAAGCTCTGGACTGGGGACCGCCACCGGACTGGGGAACGGACCGTCGTCGGAATCCGGGTGCGTGGATCAGGCACAGGTGGCACCGGACTGGTGACACGCACTTCAGGGCAAGTGCGAGGAGGAGACAGAATGTACCGGACTGGAAAGGCACACTGGAGGACTAGTGCGTGGAGCTGGCATAGGACATACTGGGCTGTGGAGGCGCACTGGAGATCTGGTGTGCAGATCAGTCACAAATTGTACCGGAACGATGACAAACTTCACAAGGCGAGTGCGGGGAGCTGACACAGGACGTAGTGGGCAGTGAAGGCATACTGGAGACTTGGTGTGTGGAGCTGGCACAGGTGGTGCCGGGCTGAAAGGCGCTCTTCAGCGCACCTGCGCTGTAGCATACTCCTTGCCAAAACCTATCTCTGTTTTCTCTCATTACCCTCCTCTATCGACTCCCACACAGGCTCTGGCCCTCTCCGCTGCTCGACCGCTAGCTCCGGCGCCCACCCCGTGAGTTCCACCCCCAAAAAAATATGTTTTGGGGCTGTCTTTTGGGGTTTCTCTGTGGCCGCAAACCCCGGCGTCGTCGCTATCCTCCCTTCTCTCCTTGTGTCTGCCGCCAAGAATGGCGATCGTGTCCTGCCAGGATATCCTTCCAAGTCCAGGATCCCCTCCCATCCAAAATCTCCTCCCAAGTCCAGGATACCCTCTGCTCTTGGGCACACTGCTTGGTCCTGTTGTGGTGGGATGTTCTGTCACGATCATTGTTGGAAGCATACTCGGAGCAAATTTTCAGCGTGATCTGAGTTCCACATATTTTATTATAAGAGAACCGCACAACAAACAATAAAGAATAAATGAAACGTTCTGGAGTGCTCACAGGCAACAACACAAAACCAAGTTCCCACAAAACACAGTGGGGAAATGGCTGCCTAAATATGATCCCCAATCAGAGACAATGATAAAAAGCTGTCTCTTATTGGGAACCATACCAGGCTAACATAGAAATTAACACACTAGATCACCCACCCTAGTCACACCCCGGCCTAACCAAAATAGAGAATCAAAAGGCTCTCTGGTCAGAGTGTGACAAATATAACTGTCTCAATGAGATTGTTACCTGCTACTAATTTAAATGTCTCAATGACGGTGTTACCTGCTACTAATATAACTGTCGCATTTAGGCTGTCACCTGCTTCTTATATAACAGTCTCATTTAGGCTGTTACCTGCCACTAATACAACAGTCTAAATGAGGGTGTTACCTGCTACTAATATAACTGTCTCAATGAGGGTGTTATTTGCTAGTAATATAACAGTCTCATTGAGGCTGTTTCCTGCTACAAATATAACATTCTCAATGAGGCTGTTACCTGCTACTAATATAACTGTCTCATGTAGGCTGTTACCTGCTACTAAAATATCCATCTCAATGAGTCTGTTACCTGCTATTAATATATCCGTCTCTATTAGGCTGTTACCTGCTACTAATATATCCGTTTCTATTAGGCTGTTACCTGGTACTAATATAACCGTCTCCATGAGGCTGTTACCTGGTACTAATATACTGAACATAAAATATAAAAACACAACTTTAATACAAATAGGTACCAAGCAATAACTGTACCAATGTAGAAAACAAAATGCCCATGCAAACTATATTAAACTACTGGCAACCAGACCAGTCAAACCTATTTTTCGGGAAACGTATAAATTCACAGAATACCAAGCATTATAAATCATATCCCCTGCAGCCAGAGAATTACATGAATTTCATTTCATTCAACTTGTAAATAACTAAGAAAGCACCAAAGTTTAGAATTTATCCATATCTCATTGCAGGTGTGTTTTATAGGCAAACACATTTGTTTTTGATTTATTAGCTAGTTTTTGTCTGCCCTGATTCAAAGAAAAGTATTCGTCCCTTTCCACTATCCAAGTGTGTTTGTGTGTGTGTGTGTGTGTGTGTGTGTGTGTGTGGTACCTACCCTCTAACAAACCAAGGGATGGCTAGGCAGACCTAGTGGCCTACCAATAGTACACTGCTTTCAAATGAGACGTCATAAGCTTTTCTCCTTGATCCCTCTCTACTAGAAGCTAAACACGTTAGAGATGTTCTCTGTTATGTGCTATTTAGCAAATTTCATGTTTCATGATTTAATTGTGGATTTTGTTTATGTTTCACAACCAAATACAAACATAATTCAATGATAAGAGTTGTGTTTGAGCTTGTTGTTATTTTAAATCAATGAAAGCATGTACAATACATCTGAAATAAAGAAGAATGTATATCATTCATACCTCATATTCTAATCCACATGTTCTAAACCTTAAATTCTATACCTCACATTCTAAAACTCATATTCTATACCTCATACGTATTCTAAACCTCGTATTCTAAACCTTAAATTCTATACCTCACATTCTTAAACTCATATTCTATACCTCATACGTATTCTAAACCTCGTATTCTAAACCTGAAATTCTATACCTCACATTCTTAAACTCATATTATATACCTCATACGTATTCTAAACCTCGTATTCTAAACCTTAAATTCTGTACCTCATATTCTAAAACTCAAATTCTATACCTCATATTCTTAACCTCATATTCTAAACCTCATATTCTAAATCTCATATTCTATACCTCATATATCTCACTGGTCACCCCCAAGCCAATTCTTCCTTTGGCCGCCTGTCCTTCCAGTTCTCTGCTGCCAATTAATGGAACAAACTGCAAAATTCACTGAAGCTTTAACTTCTTGATTCTACTTGAGACGCATATGTCTCAAGTAGGCACCTGGAAATGCAAATGCGCTACGCTAAATGCTAAATGTACTCGTACCAGCTGTCAGAGAAGCTCACAGATCACTGCACCTGTACATAGCCGATCTGTAAATAGCCCATCCAACTCCCTCATCCCCATACTGTATTTATTTATTTATCTTTCTCCTTTGCACCCCAGTATCTCTACTTACACATTCATCTTCTCCACATCTACCATTCCAGTTTTTCATTTCTATATTGTAAATACTTCACCACCGTGGCCAATTTATTGCCTCATCTCCCTTATCCTTCCTCATTTGCACACACTATATATAGACTTTTTCTACTGTATTATTGACTGTATGTTTGTTTATTCCATGTGTAACTCTGTGTTGTTGTTTGTGTCACACTGCTTTGCTTTATCTTGGCCAGGTCACAGTTGTAAATGAGAACTTGTTCTCAACTACCCTACCTGGTTAAATAAAGGTGAAATAAAAAAAGTATACTTCATATTCATATTCATATTCTATACTTCATATTCTAAACTTCATATTCTATATCTGATATTTTAAACTTGATATTGTAAACCTCATATTCTATACATCATATTCTAAACATCATATTCTATACCTGATATTCTAAACCTGATATTCTAAACCTCATAGTCTATACATCATATTCTAATCCTAATTTTCTATGCCTGAAATTCTACGCTGGATATTGTAAACCTCGTCTTCTAAACCTCAAATTCTGTACCTCATATTCTATACCTCATATTCTAAACCTCATATTCTATACCTCATATTCTAAACCTCATATTCTATACCTCATATTCTATACCTCATATTCTAAACCTCATATTCTATACCGCAAATTCTAAACCTCATATTCTATACCTCATATGAAGCTCCACATTGACATTTACCTCGAATATAGAGTGAATATAGCATATAAAATATAAATATTGTCTTCCCATCCAGACTTAATCTGTTCATGGGTAGAGAATCCTCTGTCTGTCTGTCTGTCTGTCTGTCTGTCTCTGTCTGTCTGTCTGTCTGTCTGTCTGTCTGTCTGTCTGTCTGTCTGTCTGTCTGTCTGTCTGTCTGTCTGTCTGTCTGACAGACAGCTGGGATCCATCACTGCTTTCATTTATTCCTACACTGAGGTTTAGTTTAATTTTGTTTGACCCTCACTGAGGACACACACTACCTGCTGACCCTGACACACACACACACACACACACACACACACACACCTACCTCTATATGGCTATCTCAGGCTATCTCCTCTACCTCTCTTTCCTCTGTTGCTCAAAGCTTCTCATCTCTAACCGCACCATCCGTCATTTAAGGCAATTAAATAGTTCCTCAATAAAAATACCCAACTTAGCCACAGACAGACAGACAGAGAGACAGAGATCGAGAGCAGTCATCCACTCAGCCATTTCACAGCAGATCCTATTAGCTGGAGTTGTAGAAAAGGCGGTCTGAATACGTAAAATGGAGGGCTTTATTGAGGGGCTGGAAGGTATTAGAGAGCAGATTACTTCTGGCTTATTTCTCCATCCTAGGAAATTACATTCCTCTCTTTGAGCACCCACGTTCTGAGTCACCACAGAAATCACCTGACTGACTCTCTTGTCTCTTGTTTTTTTAACTTGTGGACTTTAGAAATGGTTGTTGTTGACGTGTGCTTTTCATGATTTATCTTTATATGAAGATCTTGTATGATACATATTTCATAAAAATACTTGAAAGTACTAGTCTACTCCTGCTCCTCCCGCTCTGGCGTTTTGACACCGCCAGTCTACTAACCACCAGCTACCCGTCATTACGCACACCTGGGCCTCATCACCAGGCACACCTGGGCCTCATCACCAGGCACACCTGGGCCTCATCATCAGGCACACCTGGGCCTCATCATCAAGCACACCTGGGCCTCATCACCAGGCACACCTGGGCCTCATCATCAAGCACACCTGGGCCTCATCACCAGGCACACCTGGGCCTCATCACCAGGCACACCTGGGCCTCATCATCAGGCACACCTGGGCCTCATCACCAGGCACACCTGGGCCTCATCACCAGGCACACCTGGGCCTCATCACCAGGCACACCTGGGCCTCATCATCAAGCACACCTGGGCCTCATCATCAGGCACACCTGGGCCTCATCATCAAGCACACCTGGGCCTCATCAGCAGGCACACCTGGGCCTCATCATCAAGCACACCTGGGCCTCATCACCAGGCACACCTGGGCCTCATCACCAGGCACACCTGGGCCTCATCATCAGGCACACCTGGGCCTCATCATCAAGCACACCTGGGCCTCATCATCAGTTACACCTGGGCCTCATCATCAGGCACACCTGGGCCTCATCATCAAGCACACCTGGGCCTCATCATCAAGCACACCTGGGCCTCATCACCAGGCACACCTGGGCCTCATCATCAAGCACACCTGGGCCTCATCACCAGGCACACCTGGGCCTCATCACCAGGCACACCTGGGCCTCATCACCAGGCACACCTGGGCCTCATCATCAAGCACACCTGGGCCTCATCATCAGGCACACCTGGGCCTCATCATCAAGCACACCTGGGCCTCATCATCAGGCACACCTGGGCCTCATCATCAAGCACACCTGGGCCTCATCACCAGGCACACCTGGGCCTCATCACCAAGCACACCTGGGCCTCATCACCAGGCACACCTGGGCCTCATCATCAGGCACACCTGGGCCTCATCATCAAGCACACCTGGGCCTCATCATCAGTTACACCTGGGCCTCATCATCAGGCACACCTGGGCCTCATCATCAAGCACACCTGGGCCTCATCACCAGGCACACCTGGGCCTCATCATCAAGCACACCTGGGCCTCATCACAAGGCACACCTGGGCCTCATCATCAAGCACACCTGGGCCTCATCATCAGTTACACCTGGACTCTATCACCTTCCTGATTACTCCACATATATATAGTCCTCTGTTGTTATTTCCCATCAGGTGTTATTGACTCTGTTTCCATGTCCCGACACCACGCTTGTTTTTGTTTTGTTTATTTCCACCTACTTCCTGATGCCCAGTGTCTACATTAGAACTACTCCAATAGTTTTTTGGGGGTATCTGTACTTTACTTTACTATTTATATTTGTGACAACTTTTACTTTTACTTCACTACATTCCTAAAGAAAATGATGTACCTTTTACTCCATGTGTTTTCCCTGACACCCAAAAAGTACTCGTTACATTTTGAATGATGAGCATGACAAGAAAATGGTCAAATTCACACACTGATCAAGAGAACATCCCTACTGCCTCTGATCTGCTGGATTCACTAAAACACATGCATCATTTGTAAATTACGTCTGAGTGTTGGAGTGTGCCCCTAGCTATCTGTAAAAACATTGTTTAAATGATGCTGTCTGGTTTGATTAAAATTAAAATAGTTTCAAACGTCTTAAGTTTGATACTTAAGTATATTATTGCAATTACATTTACTTTTGGTACTTAATTAATTATATTTAAAACAAAAATACTTTAACTGTTACTCAAGTAGTATTTTACTGCTTTCACTTTTACTTGAGTCATTTTCTATGAAGGTATCTTTAGTTTAACTCTAGTATGACAATTAGGTACTTTTTCCACCACTGTACAGTATATTACCTATAGAGATGATATCATGGTTGAGTAAATGTCCCTACAAGTATAATATGTAAAGCCGTTTGTATACATCCTCTTGTTAATACATAACCAACACTGTTTACAAATACATTTCCACCCACCTCCTCTGTCCCATGTCTATTGTCCTATTGTCAAACTCTCAATACAATCCCCCCCACTAAAAAATTATGTTGGCCCTGCACGTCACGAAGCCAATGGGAAAGTGAATAGGACTTCAACTGCTCTGTGATTTTGATATTCCGCCAGAGCAACAACATTATACTCTGATATCTCCACTTAGTTTTCACCTCTAGGGTACAAATATTAAGTATTTGTGGTTATTTTTCAGATAGGATTCTGGCTGTTGGGTCATAACAGATGCAAGGTTAGAGAGGTGATCTCACAATGGTTTTCTGTGTGTGTGTGTGTGTGTGTGTGTGTGTGTGTGTCTGTGTGTGTGTGTGTGTGTGTGTGTGTGTGTGTGTGTGTGTGTGTGTGTGCGTGTGTGCGTGCGTGCGTGATGTGTGTGTGTGTGTGCGTGTGTGTGCGTGTGTGCGCGTGTGTGCGTGTGTGCGTGTGTGCGTGTGCGTGTGTGCGTGTGTGCGCGTGTGCGCGTGTGCGCGTGTGTGCGTGCGTGCGTGCGTGATGTGTGTGATGTGTGTGTATGTATGAGAACTGGCAAACTTTAAAACAGGTTTGGGCTTATTTTGGTAATATGACTTGATATTGCTGCAACACACATCTGTAAAGAATAGACCTACTCATTTGGTCTTAATAAAAACAAGCTGACGCTATACATGTCAGCGCTGGCCTGAACTGCACGATCTGAGAACAAAACACACACACACACACACACAACGTATACACACACACTACACTACAATACACTAAACACACACTACTACACAATCATTTGTATAAATAGTCAAATAGCTTTATCAGTAAGTGTGGGAAATGTGTTTTGTGAACAGAAGTAGCAGTGGACTCTGACGAATACACGGCGGTAGAATCGATAGAGGGGAGGAGAGGCGGAGCAGAGCAGCGTTTTGTCATCCAAAGGGTACACTTCAATATCTAGGATCATTCATCATAGCCCTGGAACCGTGCTCCGTCTTCCCACTTAATTGAAAGCACACTGAAACAAGTTATTTACACCGAATGGGTTTTGGCTGTGCATGTCAAGTGGGGTGTTGGATCTCTTCTGTGTTCTGAATGACACAGAGAACTTGGGAAGTATTTGAATATTCCAAGGCTGTCAGTTGAGAATGGGTTGTTTCTAAAGAGTGATGGTGTTGCATCAAGTCTATCGGCACAGAAAGGAAACGTTTTGAAAAGGAAAAGGTGTTGTTTGGAAAAAGGACTGTATGTGCACATTCTTGAAAGAGTTAATCGGTGTCAGAAAGCGGTCCTTTTCTCAACAGCCAATCGTAAGTCACCGAAATCCCCAGAAGATAGCAAGAAATTAGCAAGCAATAAAACCAAGCAATATAGAAAAATGTATGTGAAACCCCCAGAACCTCATTTTCCCCTCATTACTATGTGAAACCCCTGGAACCTCATTTCTCTCTCATTACTATGTGAAATCCCTGGAACCTCATTTCTCTCTCATTACTATGCGAAACCCCTGGAACCTCATTTCTCTCTCATTACTATGTGAAATCCCTGGAACCTCATTTCTCTCTCATTACTATGTGAAATCCCTGGAACCTCATTTCTCTCTCATTACTATGCGAAACCCCTGGAACCTCATTTCTCTCTCATTACTATGCGAAACCACTGGAACCTCATTTCCCCCTCATCACCAGAGGTGGTGATACTTAACTTACTTGAAAAGACTCAAGTAAAAGTAAAAGTCAATACTACTTGAGTAAGTCTAAAAGTATTTGCTTTAAAATACACGTACGTATCAAAAGTAAAAGTATAAAACATTTGAAATGTATTTTATTACACAAGCCAGGCGGCACCATTGAATTATTTTCCTTTTTCCTTTAGGAAAAGTAACGGGCCCACTACGACGTTCAGATATAATTCACAAACCAAGCATGTGTGTTTGGTGAGTCTGCCAGATCAGAGTCAGTAGGGATGACCAGGGATGTTTGTTTGATAAGTGCTTGAATTTGACTGTTTTCCTGTCCTGCTAAGCATTCACAATGTAACAAGTACTTTGGGTGTCAAGGGAAATGTAAGGAGTAAAAAGTAAAATATTTTCTCACGGAATGTAGTGAAAGTCAAAAATATAAATAGTAAACTACAGATACCCCCAAAAAACGTCTTAATTAAGTACTACTTTAACGTCGTTTCACTTAAGTACTTTTACACCACTGCTCATCACTATGTGAAACCCCCAGAACCTCTTTTTCTTATCATCACTTTACTTATTGCAGAACAACAAACCACAGTCTAGCAGTTTAAATGCAGCCCACCATCTTTTTTTATTGTTTATTTTCAAATACATCTTTTTTTTATGGCAATCTGTGGTTTAGATTTGGGTTTGGCAGGCTCTGGTACTAAGGATTCTATAGAGGTTTATTTGATTTTTGCTCCACATATGGTTCAGGGGACTTCAGGCGGGAAACCCCTTCTACCCTCTGTGAGTTATAGCTATATTATTCTCTTCCGTCCTGCTTTTTTCAGTCTGAATTTTAACTTTGAGAATGTAGAGTTGTGACTGAGTGAGAGCATTGATTTTGTCAGTGTCTCAGTGTTCTAGAATATCGGTGAACATTCTAGAGTGTTCCGTAATGTTCCTAGACATCTGGAAAGCTGTCATGTTCCGTGTTCCGTTCTATGGTTGCCCTGGGTGACCCAGCTTGAACTCCAGTGAACCCCAGATGCTACTGTGTGTCACAGTGTCACTACCAGACGCAAGGAAAGGGGAGGATATATCTGCATGTACTGTATGTAAACCAGCTAACATCTGTCAAGCATATTCCTAGAATACATACAGCAGATGCCAGTCTTCTTTGACCTATACCGACTGCTCACTTTACAATGCAGAGTACCATGGAAACAAAGAACCGCACAACCAAAACAGAAACTATCATTGATGTTGAGAACGTGTAAAACGCTATGGTACAGTCCCAAGACCTTACACACAAGGGACTGTGCAGTTCGTCAGAATATATCTGCAAACTTCGAAGAAATGTCATACCGTATTTCATTTTAAAAGTTTTCTCCGCTAGCTTCCAAATTCATTTTAAAAAACTGCCGTTGAAATATTCCAGCACTCCAACTCTGTGAACCTCGGTCCTTACAGACATAACAGATGTGTCAGTTGCAGAAAAAAAGGGTTGAAATTACCCACTGGGCAAAAACTGGTTAAATCAACTTTGTTTCCATGTCATTTCAACCCCCCAAAAATGACATGATGACGTTAAATCAATGTGGAAAATTGATTGGATTCAAAAAAAGTCCTCAACATAAGGAAATGTCCCGACTTTTAACCTAAATCCAATGACATGAAGATTTTTTATAAATATATTACAAATATAAATCAAAACTAGGCGTAGAACTGAAGTCTGTGCCCAGTGGGTTACATCAAACTTTACACCCAAACGGCTCTAAATGCTCTTTCCGTTTATTGTCCATATCCAGGATCCTTCCTGAATGCATCGGAAAACCACACAGAGCAGGCCCAGCCAAATTCAGCCCTAGGTTCAGGAATAAATCAACGCAGTTTTCCCATTTGGACGAGTCTGGCCAATCACACACTCCCAGTCAAGATTTCTGCCAACATATTAAGTGGTGATTAGATGAGTCTCTTTCACATTTCAAACAGCAAAGCTAATTTGTGTGCCTTGCTCTCCTCTTCAGTTTCATATGGTTCAGTTTCGCCTTCCTGAATCCATCAACTCTACCTTAATAGCAGACTGGAGACAAGCCAATTTTTGTCTTTGTCTGTTCCAGTCCAAAATGTACAGATTTTTGGCAAACTCCAACACGTACGTTCCTGCTAAAAGGTCCAGATATTTTAACACTATATCTGACATATTGCCATCTTGGCAAGCTCCAACACATGCGTTACTGCTTAGTCTGCCATGTGAGAAAATTTAGTTCTACAGTCATGTTGCTTTGTGAAAATTTCAGGCTTAGACCCAAGCTAGGCACAGTTCTTTGCTGACCCTTGGGTTGACTGCATATATTGGCTCCCGAGTGGCACTGCATCTCAGTGCTAGTGGCGTCACTACAGACCCGGGTTCGATTCCAGGCTGTATCACAACTGGATATGATTGGAAGTTCCATAGAGCAGCACACAATTGGTCCAGCGTCGTCCGGGATAGGGTTTTTGCCGTTGTAGGCCATCATTGTAAATAAGAATGTGTTATTAACTGACTTGCCTAGTTAATTAAAGGTAAAATATTTGACAAGTTGATGCGTAGTCTTCAAACCTGACAGCAGCGAATGATGCCTCCACAGACTCCATTACTGATCATAGGTGGGTTTTTAAGCTACAAGAATCATTTCAATATGCATCTTTACATTTGAGGAAAAAGAGCTGGAAATTACACAAAAAAACTCATCTCATGGATAGCAATGATGACATTTTCCACGGAATAAACCTGTGTACATGTGTAGGTTGTTTGAGGTCACGACATCAACACATCTGTCAAGGCCTGAGGGTCTGTGCAGGCCAATGAGCCTTGACATTTATTTTCATAAAAAGCAATAAAAAAAACGCAATTATAAAAAATGTGAATATGAATTCATCTTCTAAAATCTATAAAGCTATTAGGCAGCGTAATTAAAAAGATGAGCGACTAAATCGGAGAAAATTGTATTTCCCTGCACAAGTGACTGTGAAGCTTAACTCATGTTTGTTTTTGCAAATTCGTCAAACAAAAACATTAACTTTGAAATATGAAACCAATATGTGGTGTCGATAGAAGCACCCTATTAGAGAGGCCTGGTCCATGCGTCATTACACCTTTCTAATGCTCTACAGGGTCATTAACTCTCCATGGACACACACACACACACACACACACACACACACACACACACACACACACACACACACACACACACACACACACACACACACACACACACATAGGAGACAAAGGTGATAGATTAACCATTTTAGGTAGCATAATACTAAGCTAGCTCTAGCTGTCCCTAGCAACAAAATACCTTTATGTGCACAGTCAACATTAAAAACTGATTTCAATATACACTTACAAACAATGAAAATCTCATCTCCACCTACACGTGATGCAGAGAACCACAACTCCCCAATGTCATGTATTTATCGAGACAAGTTGTCGAATAAACCCGACAAGTGACGATATGTCACTTGTTTGAGGACAGTTCTGATTCAACAGTATTGTGTTTGTTCTGCTCTGGCTCCCCATCCTGATGTTATGATCCTGGGTGTGTGTCAGAGACGGACATGAGGTCACCTCTACATCAGGACTGTAATGGGGCTGGATTCCCCTGGTGGAGAGGGCCACTTCTTTACATTAGCCAGTCAGGTATGACAGCCTGCCTTGCTTTGCCTTACTATCCGTTCTCCTTCCCCTTAGCCGACTCTGTTGTGCTTCCGTGTGTGTACGTGTCCATGTGTGTATATGTGTTGTGTGTGTCCATGCGTGTGTGTGGATTAATAATACATGAAAGTGGTATTTCAGTCCTCCAAATCATCCAAGAGGTCAGGACACCTCTTCGCTCTGAACTTTGTAGGATGCGCTGGAGCGTAGTCAGATGGGAAAAGGTTAGCGTCTCGGACAAGACGACCATAGCTCTGTCTCGCAAGCACAAGTAGTTTATAAACATCCAACCAACCTATCACCACAACATGGAGTTGAAGTACTGAGAGCTAAACTTGTATCGTCTATTGATTTTTTCCTGAAGCCTGTAATCTTGGCAGCTTGTAACAGAAAGATGGGGGGAAATAAAAATTCAGAAAAAAAATATATGTCCCTTTTTCAGGACCCTGTCTTTCAAAGATAATTCGTAAAAATCCAAATAACTTCACAAACCTTCATTATAAAGGGTTTAAACACTGTTTCCCATGCTTGTACAATGAACGATAAACAATTAATGAACATGCACCTGTGGAACGGTCGTTAAGACACTAACAGCTTACAGATGGTAGGCAACTAAGGTCACAGTTGTGAAAACTTAGCACACTAAAGAGGCCTTTCTACTGACTCTGAAAAACAGCAAAAGAAAGATGCCCAGGGTCCCTGCTCATCTGCGTGAGCGTGCCTTAGGCATGCTGCAAGGAGGCATGAGGACTGCAGATGTGGCCAGGGCAATAAATTACAATGTCCATACTGTGAGATGCCTAAGACAGCGTTACAGGGAGACAGGACGGACAGCTGATTGTCCTCGCAGCGGCCGACCACGTGTAACAACACCTGCACAGGATCGGTACATCTGAACATCACACCTGCGGGACAGGTACAAGATGGCAACAACAACTGCCCGAGTTACACCAGGAACGCACAATCCCTCCATCAGTGCTCAGACTGTCCGCAATAGGCTGAGAGAGGCTGGACTGAGGGCTTGTAGGCCTGTTGTTAGGCAGGTCTTCACCAGACATCACCAGCAACAACATCGCCTATGGGCACAAACCCACCGTCGCTGGACCAGACAGGACTGGCAAAACGTGCTCTTCACTGACGAGTTGCATTTTTTTCTCACCAGGGGTGATGGTCGGATTCACGTTTATCGTCGAAGGAATGAGCGTTACACCAAGGCCTGTACTCTGGAGCGGGATCGATTTGGAGGTGGAGGGTCCTTCATGGTCTGGGGCGGTGTGTCACAGCATCATCGGACTGAGCTTGTTGTCATTGTAGGCAATATCACCACTGTGTTTTACAGGGAAGACATCCTCCTCCCTCATGTTGTATCCTTCCTGCAGGCTCATCCTGACATGACCCTCCAGCATGACAATGCCACCAGCCATACTGCTCATCCTGATATGACCCTCCAGCATGACAATGCCACCAGCCATGCTGCTCATTCTGTGTGTGATTTCCTGCAAGACAGGAATGTCAGTGTTCTGCCATGGCCAGCAAAGAGCCCGGATCTCAATCCCATTGAGCACGTCTGGGACCTGTTGGATTGGAGGGTGAAGGCTAGGGCCATTCCGGGAACTTGCTGGTGCCTTGATGGAAGAGTAGGGTTACATATCACAGCAAGAACTGGCAAAGCTGGTGCAGTCCATGAGGAGGAGATGCACTGCAGTAATTCATGCAGCTGGTGGCCACACCAGATACTGACTGTTACTTTTGATTTTGAACCCCATTTTTTTCAGGGACACATTATTCAATTTCTGCTAGTTACATGTCTGTGGAACTTGTTCAATTTTTGCCTCAGTTGTTGAATCTTTTTATGTTCATACAAATATTTAAGAGAGGAAGTTTATATAATTGTATGTTCTCAAATGACTCTGGATTGGATCGAGATGCAAATGGGGGAGACAGGCAAATGTAAGATGAGAAAGCAGCAATTTCACGTAATTGTTTTCAGGGTAGATTACCTAGATTACCTCGTAGAACACCTTTCCCATGGATTTGTCTTGGAGAAAATGCAGCCACGGTATTTTAATTCAGCTAATTAGGGCTGGAGTCTTTGAGTGCTCTCCGTCATGATATTTGTATCTATATTGATGAAACAGAGTACTCCATCTCTGGATGAGTTTCCTTTATGATATTTCAATGAAGAGCTCACATGAAACGCAGTGATATTCAAGGCTTTGTCAATACAATTGATTCAGTCAGTAAAACTAAGGAATATGTGAGTGTACTGTAGTAAAACACAGTAGACACAGTACTATGGTTATTCATCCTATAGTCAAATTATAGGCATATCACTCTGTTTACACCTGATATTAACATAGCTTCATATCCAATCTCTTTTTTTTACACTTTTGTCCAATCCCTTTTGTCAGGATTATAATGTTTCTTACTGAGGCTTTCTTTAATCATAGGAAAGCAATCCCAATCATCACATTTACAAGGACAACCTACATGATATGAAAAACATTTCTAGTGGAGATAATGCCTTGCTCCTCCTGTCCTGTTCTTAGTCAGTACTTGCAGGGCATTGACAGTCTCTCTGGCTACTCTCTCTATTTGTAGTTGATTGTATTTTATTCTCTGTGAAAGGTTAAGTCATCCTTCCTTCACGTTAACTTCATTATGTGCGTAGCTGGGGGAGGCTGCAGAGACATTGTCTGTGTTGGTCATTGAGTTGTGACTGTGCATACGCAGCTATAGACCACAGGTAAGATAGAGCTATTTCAGATGAAACAATAGCGATAGTACCTTCTAAATGTGCTTTGTGAAATAACATTCCCCAAGAAGGAGCAAATTAAACAAATGTTGTTTTTGGTTGTGCTATCACACTAAAACAGTTAAATTGTAAACTGGCATGTCTTACATGCTACCAGGTACATTGGGGAAAAATTCTATATAACAACAAAAACAAGTGTGCTGGAGTTTTTATTTTTATACCATACTAAAACTAAATGTAAACTATTGTCTACAATAAAGGTACAATCTCTCAATGTCTGTCCATTTATCCGTCTTAGCCAGTCTTCAATATTCAGAAACACAGAATGAGTGGACAATCAGGGTCGTGCAACAGTCCCACCTTTCATTACCAACCCACACACTGGTGTTATTTTTCACACTGCTTTATTAGCTAAGGTCAGGTCATTATCAGTCCAGGCTAATGAAGGTCAGTTGTCCGTCTCTGTGCTGATGGTCTATTGGTGATTGAGATAAGTACTCCTCTTCGACCCCCTCCACCGCTTGTCTTCCTGATGGAGTGGCCGTGTGGAATTAGGACCCTGCTTGCATGCACAATGAGATCCGTGTTCACCTTTTAAATACCTTGTGTTATGTATAATTACCCTTTCCTGATTCAGATATTGCCGAACAAAAACTTCCCTAATCTCAATTGTGGCACCATTGCATGGATATTTTTTGGACATGACAAAGAGACAATCTGGGTCCTAATTATTCCTGATAGAGAAAGGAGGAAGAAAATGTATTGCTCACATATTGTAGATACATCATGACATGAATTGTGCTGTAATAGAATGAAGAGTATCAACATTATTATAATATGACAATGATGGACAATAACAACACCATCCTTTCACATGTATGTATCAGGAGCATACGACAGCAATATCTATCGCTCCAGTATTTACCATGATCAGCACCTCGTGTAGACTGTCCAATGTGTCACTCAATTATAAGACCATAACAGTGCTGTGCTATTGAATGTATAATCATTGTGACAATACATCAATCAGTCTGTTCCTGAAGTCCGTAAAATATGAAATACAGTACAGAAACAATACTATAGTATAACACAATCAATGGAATAGAATAGAATAGAATGGAATAGAATGGAATAGAATAGAATAGAATGGAATAGAATGGAATAGAATAGAATAGAATAGAATGGAATAGAATAGAATAGAATGGAATAGAATGGAATAGAATAGAATAGAATAGAATGGAATAGAATAGAATGGAATAGAATAGAATAGAATGGAATAGAATAGAATGGAATAGAATAGAATAGAATGGAATAGAAAAGAATAGAATAGAATAGAATGGAATAGAATGGAATAGAATAGAATAGAATAGAATGGAATAGAATAGAATGGAATAGAATAGAATAGAATGGAATAGAATAGAATGTTTTTATGTTATTACCGTTCATACAGCAACAAGACTTTTAGCACATCTGAAAAACACAGAATTCGTACAAATATCCTTTCATTGTTACAAATATTTTCTCTGTAAGATCATGTTGTTGAGTGAAGAGGTTTTCCTCCTCAACCGTTCTCTGGATTAGCAGCAAGACCTTCTCTCTGGGTTATAGTGGAAAACCCTCCATTTAAAATCCCTTACCTCTGGGTTGTATTTGAAACCCAGTTTGTATTCTCAGGCCTGTCTAACAAGCAGCGGATACAGGTCTGGACTACGCCGGGCGGTAAATCGATAGACGGCAGTCTCCCAGGCCTCTGTATAGATTATAAATCAAGAGCTGGAGGGGAGAGTAAGGTGGTGGTTGCAGAGGACATCTCAATAATGTAAATGGTTTCCTTTCCCCATTTCTTTTATGATATGCAGTGATTTGTAAACACTGGATTTGCGGAAAGCAATGTGGGAAGTCTGTCAGGGGGTTGAGTAATCGATAGGCGACAGCCTCCTAGGAATACGTATAGATTATGAATCAGGGGAAACAGTGCCGTGGCGGCTACTGGAGGGAGACAGGGCGCATCTCAATATGAGAAATGGTCTCCTATTCTTCACTGATTAAAAAAATATATGATTTGGGAAATCAATGGGTTAGGTAGTATACAAGAAGATAAGCTTTCCACAGCTAAATACGTTTTATACCATTGAATATGTTTTTAGAAATAAAACTAGATACAAATCAACCAACAGCAACCCTTTGTAAAACATATTAAATAATTTCCAGCTCGATTCTTCGTTCCGGGGCTCCAAAGCTCACTGGGTTTTGTTTATAGATGGTATCTAAGTGGCTTGATTAAGCTGCCAATGGATATTGGCATGTGTCTACACCCCATAGACCCCACAGAGGCAGCTATTTTTATCGGAGACCACGGGGTTGCTACAACACAAACTGAACATGTCATCTCTCTCACCCCCAGTCCCAGTACAGACATAGACAGACATATAGACACACGTGCACACACACACATACGCACAAATACTTGTACACACACACACACACACATACGCACAAATACTTGTACACACACACACCCAAGACATACATACATACATACACAGACATCAGTATAGCAGTGGTATCCAGCAGTATCCAGGTTGGACCCACACTGCCCCCTGGCTCTCCTGTCTGTCTATCTTTTAGAAAAGGCCTGCTGTAAAAGTAATTCCTAATCACAGATCTAGGATCAGATTGCCCTGTAGCTGTTACGGTTGGAGCAGGCCAACCTCAGGAGGAGGTCAGGAGGTCAACACACTAACCCCTGATACTATGAATCATGAGGAGGGAGGGAGGGAGGTGGTCATGAGGTCAACACACTAACCCCTGATACTATAAAACATGAGGGAGGGAGGGAGGGAGGGAGGGAGGGAGGGAGGGAGGGAGGGAGGGAGGGAGGTAGAAGGAAAGGACTGGAGAGAGGGGCTTAGAGTGGATAGAGAGAAATGTGAAATAGATAGATTATGCTGATTTACAATTACAGCAGCTATAGTATCAAGTTTATATTGTTTAATTTCATCGGTCTTATCGCTTCTTCTAGTGTAATTTCTGTATCTGTCTCCTCTGCAATTGTTTGCTGTAATACTGTAGAGTCAAGGTCATCGAGGACGCTCAACACATAGATGATGAATCTGTCAGTCAACTGCACAGCTTCCTGCATGAGCCCGCCCCTTTTTAATCCTGCAGGGGCAATGATAGGGTGTGTGTGCGTGCGTTCGCCAGTGTGTGTGTGTGTGTGTGTGTAGTATCAGAGGCCATTGAGCCCCTACATCATACTGTGTCGTGATGACAAACTGAAAGGCAACACATTACCTTACACACCGGGTCCTCCTACACCACAGGAGTGTGTTTTCACTCTACATGATTATTACCACACAGGAGAAACCTGTCCACAGCCACACAGTGCTGATATATTAACACACACATTACACACACACACACACACACACACAAACACACACAGAAATAAATAACGGCAGACCACAATTAACCATTATGTCATGCTAGCTATTGTTGATACACATTATAACAGTGCACAACAATGCCCACATTCCAATATTATTCCAAGCCTTTACCTTTAATCTTCATCTGGACATACAGGGTTGGCATGGTTACTTTCTAAATGTAATCCGTTACAGTTACCTGTCCAAAATTGTTACCAGTAACATAACTTTTGGATTACCCAAACTCAGTAAGGTAATCTGATTACTTTCTCAAATGCATTTGGCGTGTCATCATAGTGGTCTCAGACTTCTGGTCAGACTCACTCAGGTGGAACAAACTTAAACTCGCGCCCTTTTTTCGATGCTGATGAGAATGTTATTGAGAAAACAGAACGTTGTAATGATTTTTTCCCCAGCAAAAATCCTTTCAGAATGTTTAAGTAATTCAAGAAGTAATCATCTAGTTATTCAAAAGCATCTGTAATCTGATTACAATATATTGCTGCTAATGTCCCTGATTACAGTAATCAGTTACTCCCCAACCCATACAGTGCATTTGGAAAACATTCCGACTTTTTCCACAGTTTATTACGTTACAGCCTTATTCTAAAATTGATCAAATTAATCTACACACAATAACCCATAATGACAAAGCGAAAACAGAAATACCTCGAGACAGAAATGTCTCGAAATTGAGCTCAGGTACATCCTGTTTCGACTGATTATCCTTGAGATGTTTCTACAACTTGATTGGAGTCCACCTGTGGTAAATACAATTGATTGGACATGATTTGTAAAGGCACAAATATTAGGTTTAGGTCTCTTATGACCGAAAATAACTTTTGGACATCGATTACTCACCTCAAACTGGAAGAAGCTTTTTCCTTCAACGAGTCCGACGAGTTCGGCGCGAAGGATATAATGCTTTGCCGGGAACAGGCCCAAATCCCCGTTATTTGCCTTCTGAGAATTCATGGGCGAGCCAGTAAACTCCCACTGCCATCCGTTCTATTGGCCAACATTCAATCATTGGAAAATTAAATCGATGACTACGATCAAGATTATCCTACCAACTGGACATTAAAAACTGTAATATCTTATGTTTCACAGAGTTGTGGCTGAATGACAAAATGGATCACATAGAGCTGGTGGGATTTTCCATGCAACGGCAGAACAGAGAAGCTACGTCTGGTAAGACGATGGGTGGGGGTGTGTGTCTATTTGTCAATAACAGCTGGTGCACAATGTCTAATATTAAAGAAGTCTTGAGGTATTGCTCGCCTGAGGTAGAGTACCTTATGATAAGCTGTAGACCACACTATCTTCCCAGATAATTCTCATCTATATTAGTTATATTATTCGTATCTGTCCACTGTCCACTTACCACCACAAACCGATGCTGGCACTAAGACCGGACTCAACCAACTCTATAAGGCCATAAGCAAACAAGAAAATGCTCATCCAGCAGCGGCGCTCCTAGTGGCCGGGGACTTTAATGCAGGCAAACTTAAATCAGTTTGACCTCATCAGTTTGACCTCTACCAACATGTCACATGTGCAACCAGAGGGGAAAAAAACTTTCCATACAAAGCTCTCCCCAGCCTCATTTGGCAAAGCTCTAACTCTATCTTCATAATGCTTACAAGCAAAAACTAAATCAGGTTGTACCAGTGATTCGCTCAATACGGAAGTGGTCAGATGACGAGGATGCTACGCTACAGGACTGTTTTACTAGCACAGACTGGAATATGTTCTGGGATTCATTTTATGGCATTGATGAGTATACCACCTCAGACATCGACTTAATCAATAAGTGCATCGACGACGCTGTCACCACACTGACCATACGTACATATCCCAACCAGAAGCCATCTATGCCCTCAGACGAACCATCAAACAAGTAAAGCGTCAATACAGGATTAAGATTGAATCCTACTACACCGGCTGGGACACTCGTCGGATGTGGCAGGGATTGAAAACAATCACGACTACAAAGGGAGACCCAGACATGAGCTGCCCAGTGACGCGAGCCTACCAGTTGAGCTAATTGCCTTTTATGTTCGCTTCGAAGCAATTAACACTGAAGCATGCACGAGAGCACCAGCTGTTCTGGACAGCTGTGTGATAACACTCTCGGTAGACAATGTGTGCAAGCCTTTTAAACAGGTCAACATTCTCAAAGCCGCAGGGCCAGATGGATTGCCAGGATGTGTACTCAAAGCATGCGCGACCAACTGGCAAGTGTCTTCACTAACATTTTCATTCTCTCCCTGACCGAGTCTGTAATACCTACAGTGGGGCAAAAAATTATTTAGTCAGCCACCAATTGTGCAAGTTCTCCCACTTAAAAAGATGAGAGAGGCCTGTCATTTTCATCATAGGTACAATTCAACTATGACAGACAAAATGAGAAAGAAAAATCCAGAAAATCACATTGTAGGATTTTTAATGAATTTATTTGAAAATTATGGTGGAAAATAAGTATTTGGTCACCTACAAACAAGCAAGATTTCTGGCTCTCACAGACCTATAACTTCTTCTTTAAGAGGCTCCTCTGTCCTCCACTCGTTACCTGTATTAATGGCACCTGTTTGAACTTGTAATCAGTATAAAATACACCTATCCACAACCTCAAACAGTCACACTCCAAACTCCACTATGGCCAAGACCAAAGAGCTGTCAAAGGACACCAGAAACAAAATTGTAGACCTGCACCAGGCTGGGAAGACTGAATCTGCAATAGGTAAGCAGCTTGGTTTGAAGAAATCAACTGTGGGAGCAATTATTAGGAAATGGAAGACATACAAGACCACTGATAATCTCCCTCGATCTGGGGCTCCACGCAAGATCTCAATGATCAAAATGATCACAAGAACGGTGAGCAAAATTCCCAGAACCGCACGGGGGGACCTAGTGAATGACCTGCAGAGAGCTGGGACAAAATTAACTAAGCCTACCATCAGTAACACACTACGCCGCCAGGGACTCAAATCCTGCAGTGCCAGACGTGTCCCCCTGCTTAAGCCAGTACATGTCCAAGCCCGTCTGAAGTTTACTAGAGAGCATTTGGATGATCCAGAAGAAGATTGGGAGAATGTCATATGGTCAGATGAAACCAAAATATAACTTTTTGGTAAAAACTCAACTCGTCGTGTTTGGAGGACAAAGAATGCTGAGTTGCATCCAAAGAACACCATACCTACTGTGAAGCATGGGGGTGGAAAAATCATGCTTTGGGGTTTTTCTGCAAAGGGACCAGGACGACTGAACCGTGTAAAGGAAAGAATGAACGGGGCCATGTATCGTGAGATTTTGAGTGAAAACCTCCTTCCATCAGCAAGGGCATTGAAGATGAAACGTGGCTGGGTCTCTCAGCATGACAATGATCCCAAACACACCGCCCGGGCAACGAAGGAGTGGCTTCGTAAGAAGCATTTCAAGGTCCTGGAGTGGCCTAGCCAGTCTCCAGATCTCAACCCCATAGAAAATCTTTGGATGGAGTTGAAAGTCCGCGTTGCATAGCAACAGCCCCAAAACATCACTGCTCTAGAGGAGATCTGCATGGAGGAATGGGCCAAAATACCAGCAACAGTGTGTGAAAACCTTGTGAAGACTTACAGAAAACGATTGACCTCTGTCATTGCCAACAAAGGGTATATAAGAAAGTATTGCGATAAACTTTAGTTATTGACCAAATACTTATTTTCCACCATAATTTGCAAATAAATTCATTAAAAATCCTACAATGTGATTTTCTGGATTTGTTTTTCTCATTTTGTCTGTCATAGTTGAATTGTACCTATGATGAAAATTACAGGCCTCTCTCATCTTTTTAAGTGGGAGAACTTGCACAATTGGTGGCTGACTACACCATACTTGCGCCGACAGAGATGGCCGCCTCGCTTCGCATTCCTAGGAAACTATGCAGTTTTTTAAAATTTTTTATGTGTGTTATTTCTTACGTTGGTACCCAGGTCATCTTAGGTTTCATTACATACAGTCGAGAATAACTACTGAATATAAGAGCAGCGTCAACTCACCATCAGTACGACCAAGAATATGACTATCTCGGAGCGGATCCTGTGTTCTGCCTTTCACCCAGGACAACGGAATGGATCCCAGCCTGCGACCCAAAACAACGACGTCGTAAAAGAGGCAAATGAAGCGGTCTTCTGGTCAGGCTCTGGAGACGGGCACATCGCGCGCCACTCCCTAGCATACTACTCGCCAATGTCCAGTCTCTTGACAACAATGTTGATGAAATCCGAGCAAGGGTAGCATTCCAGAGGGACATCAGGGACTGTAACGTTCTTTGCTTCACGGAAACATGGCTCACTCGAGAGACGCTATCGGAGTCGGTGCAGCCAGCTGGTTTCTCCACGCATCGCGGCGACAGAAACAAACATCTTTCTGGTAAGAAGAGGGGCGGGGGCGTATGCTTTATGGTTAACGAGACGTGGTGTGGTCACAACAACATACAGCTACTCAAGTCCTTCTGTTCACCTATTTTTGAATTCCTCACGCATTATCTACCAAGGGAATTCTCTTCGATTATAATCACAGCCGTATATATTCCCCCCCAAGCAGATGGCTCTGAACGAACTTTATTTGACTCTTTGCAAACTGGAATCCATATATCCTGAGGCTGCATTCATTGTAGCTCGGGATTTTAACAAGGCCAATCTGAAAACAAGACTCCCTAAATTGTATCAGCATATGGATTGCGCAACCAGGCTCGAAAAACATTGAATCATTGCTTTTCTAAGGCCCTCCCCCGCCCTCCCTTCGGAAAAGCTGACCACGACTGCATTTTGTTGCTCCCTGCCTACAGACAGAAGCTAAAACAAGAAGCTCCCACGCTGAGGTCTGTTCAACGCTGGTTCGACCAATCTGATTCCACGCTCCAAGACTGCTTCCATCACGTGGACTGGGATATGTTTTGTATTGCGTCAGACAACAACATTGACGAATACGTTGATTCGGTGAGCGAGTTCATTAGAACGTGCGTTGAAGATGTCGTTCCCATAGCAATGATTAAAACATTCCCAAACCAGAAACCGTGGATCTATGGCAGCATTTGCGTGAAACTGAAAGCGCGAACCACTGCTTTTAATCAGGGCAAGGTGACCGGAAACATGACCGAATACAAACAGTGTAGCTATTCCCTCTGCAAGGCAATCAAACAAGCTAAGCGTCAGTATCGAGACAAAGTAGAATCGCAATTCAACGGCTCAGACACAAGAGGTACATGGCAGGGTCTACAGTCAATCACGGATTACAAAACGAAAACCAGCCCAGTCACGGACCAGGATGCCTTGCTCCCAGGCAGACTAAATAACTTTTTTGCCCGCTTTGAGGACGATACAGTGCCACTGACACGGCCCACCAAAACATGCGGACTCTCCTTCACTGCAGCCGAAGTGAGTAAAACATTTAAACGTGTTAACCCTCGCAAGGCTGCAGGCCCAGACGGCATCCCCAGCCGCGCCCTCAGAGCATGCGCAGACCAGCTGGCTGGTGTGTTTACGGACATATTCAATCGATCCCTATCCCAGTCTGCTGTTCCCACATGCTTCAAGAGGGCCACCATTGTTCCTGTTCCCAAGAAAGCTAAGGTAACTGAGCTAAACTACTACTAACTGAGTAGCACTCACCTCCGTCATCATGAAGTGCTTTGAGAAACTAGTCAAGGACCATATCACCTCCACCCTACCTGACACCCTAGACTCACTCCAATTTGCTTACCGCCAAAATAGGTCCACAGACGATGCAATCAAATCTCAAATTCATTACATACAGTCGAGAATAACTACTGAATATAAGAGCAGCGTCAACTCACCATCAGTACGACCAAGAATATGACTTTCTCGGAGCGGATCCTGTGTTCTGCCTTTCACCCAGGACAACGGAATGGATCCCAGCCTGCGACCCAAAACAACGACGTCGTAAAAGAGGCAAATGAAGCGGTCTTCTGGTCAGGCTCTGGAGACGGGCACATCGCGCGCCACTCCCTAGCATACTACTCGCCAATGTCCAGTCTCTTGACAACAATGTTGATGAAATCCGAGCAAGGGTAGCATTCCAGAGGGACATCAGGGACTGTAACGTTCTTTGCTTCACGGAAACATGGCTCACTCGAGAGACGCTATCGGAGTCGGTGCAGCCAGCTGGTTTCTCCACGCATCGCGGCGACAGAAACAAACATCTTTCTGGTAAGAAGAGGGGCGGGGGCGTATGCTTTATGGTTAACGAGACGTGGTGTGGTCACAACAACATACAGCTACTCAAGTCCTTCTGTTCACCTATTTTTGAATTCCTCACGCATTATCTACCAAGGGAATTCTCTTCGATTATAATCACAGCCGTATATATTCCCCCCCAAGCAGATGGCTCTGAACGAACTTTATTTGACTCTTTGCAAACTGGAATCCATATATCCTGAGGCTGCATTCATTGTAGCTCGGGATTTTAACAAGGCCAATCTGAAAACAAGACTCCCTAAATTGTATCAGCATATGGATTGCGCAACCAGGGCTCGAAAAACATTGAATCATTGCTTTTCTAAGGCCCTCCCCCGCCCTCCCTTCGGAAAAGCTGACCACGACTGCATTTTGTTGCTCCCTGCCTACAGACAGAAGCTAAAACAAGAAGCTCCCACGCTGAGGTCTGTTCAACGCTGGTTCGACCAATCTGATTCCACGCTCCAAGACTGCTTCCATCACGTGGACTGGGATATGTTTTGTATTGCGTCAGACAACAACATTGACGAATACGTTGATTCGGTGAGCGAGTTCATTAGAACGTGCGTTGAAGATGTCGTTCCCATAGCAATGATTAAAACATTCCCAAACCAGAAACCGTGGATCTATGGCAGCATTTGCGTGAAACTGAAAGCGCGAACCACTGCTTTTAATCAGGGCAAGGTGACCGGAAACATGACCGAATACAAACAGTGTAGCTATTCCCTCTGCAAGGCAATCAAACAAGCTAAGCGTCAGTATCGAGACAAAGTAGAATCGCAATTCAACGGCTCAGACACAAGAGGTACATGGCAGGGTCTACAGTCAATCACGGATTACAAAACGAAAACCAGCCCAGTCACGGACCAGGATGCCTTGCTCCCAGGCAGACTAAATAACTTTTTTGCCCGCTTTGAGGACGATACAGTGCCACTGACACGGCCCACCAAAACATGCGGACTCTCCTTCACTGCAGCCGAAGTGAGTAAAACATTTAAACGTGTTAACCCTCGCAAGGCTGCAGGCCCAGACGGCATCCCCAGCCGCGCCCTCAGAGCATGCGCAGACCAGCTGGCTGGTGTGTTTACGGACATATTCAATCGATCCCTATCCCAGTCTGCTGTTCCCACATGCTTCAAGAGGGCCACCATTGTTCCTGTTCCCAAGAAAGCTAAGGTAACTGAGCTAAACTACTACTAACTGAGTAGCACTCACCTCCGTCATCATGAAGTGCTTTGAGAAACTGGTCAAGGACCATATCACCTCCACCCTACCTGACACCCTAGACTCACTCCAATTTGCTTACCGCCAAAATAGGTCCACAGACGATGCAATCAAATCTCAAATCTCCAGAGGGTAGTGAGGTCTGCACAACGCATCACCGGGGGCAAACTACCTGCCCTCCAGGACACCTACACCACCCGATGTCACAGGAAGGCCATAAATAACATCAAGAACAACAACCACCCGAGCCACTGCCTGTTCACCCCGCTATCATCCAGAAGGCGAGGTCAGTACAGGTGCATCAAAGCTGGGACCGAGAGACTGAAAAACAGCTTCTATCTCAAGGCCATTAGACTATTAAACAGCCACCACTAACATTGAGTTGCTGCTGCCAACACACTGACTCAACTCCAGCCACTTTAATAATGGGAATTGATGGGAATTGATGTAAAATATATCACTAGCCACTTTAAACAATGATACTAAATATAATGTTTACATACCCTACATTATTTATCTCATATGTATACATATATACTGTACTCTATATCATCTACTGCATCTTTATGTAATACATGTATCACTAGCCACTTTAAACTATGCCACTTTGTTTACATACTCATCTCATATGTATATACTGTACTCGATACCATCTACTGCATCTTGCCTATGCCGCTCTGTACCATCACTCATTCATATATCTTTATGTACATATTCTTTATCCCTTTACACTTGTGTGTATAAGGTAGTACTTTTGGAATTGTTAGCTAGATTACTCGTTGGTTATTACTGCATTGTCGGAACTAGAAGCACAAGCATTTCACTACACTCGCATTAACATCTGCTAACCATGTGTATGTGACAAATAAAAGTTGATTTGATTTGATTTGACTAAGTACTTTTTTGCCCCACTGTACATGTTTCAAGCAGACCACCATAGTCCCTGTGCCCAAGGAAGCAAAGGTAACCTGCCTAAATGATTACCACCCCGTAGCAATCACGTTGGTAGCCATGAAGTGCTTTGAAAGGCTGGTCATGGCTCACATCAACAACATCCTCCCGGACACCCTAGACCCACTCCAATACGCATATTGCCCAACAGATCCACAGTTGATACAATCTCAATCGCACTCCACACTTCCTTTCCCACCTGGACAAAAGGAACACCGTTGTGAGAATGCTGTTTATTGACTGCAGCTCAGAGTTCAACACCATAGTGCCCGCGAAGCTCATCACTAAGCTAAGGACCATGGGACTAAACACCTCCCTCTACAACTGGATCCTGGACTTCCTGACGGGCCACCCCCAGGTGGTAAGGGTAGGCAACATCAAGTCTGCCACGCTGATCCTCAACACTGGGGCCCCTCAGGGGTGTGTACTTAGTCCCCTCCTGTACTCCCTATTCACCCACAACTGCATGGCCAACACGACTCCAACACCATCATTAAGTTTGCTGATGACACAACAGTGGTAGGCCTGATCACCAACAATGATGAGACAGCCTATAGGAAGGAGGTTAGACACCTGGCAGTGTGGTTCCAGGACATTAACCTCTCTGGTAGCGTCCCTATTCAAAGACAGCCAGTGAAATTGCAGGGCGCCAATTTCAAAATAACAGAAATCCCATAATTAAAATTTCTCAAATATACAAGTATTTTACACCATTTTAAAGATAAACTTCTTGTAAATCCAGCCACAGTGTCCGATTTCAAATAGGCTTTACGACGAAAGCACACCAAACGATTATGTTAGGTCAGCAGCTAGTCACAGAAAACCATGTAGCCATTTTCCAGCCAAGTAGAGGGCACAACAAAGTCAGAAATAGTGATTAAATTAATCACTAACCTTTGATGATCTTCATCAGATGGCACTCTCAGGACATCATGTTACACAACAAAGTGTTAAACATATGAATACAGATAAACTTCTCCTTAATGCCGCTGTGTCAGATTTCAAAAAGGCTTTACAGCGAAAGCAAACTTTGCGATTATGTTAGGTCAGCTCCTAGCCACAGAAACCCATACAGCCATTTTCCAACCAAGGAGAGTGTCACAAAGTCAGAAATAGCATTGAAATCAATCACTTCCCTTTGATCATCTGGTGGCACTCCCAGGTCTCCTTGTTAGACAACAAATGTTTGTTTTGTTCGATAAAGTTCATCTTTATGTCCAAATACCTCAGTTTTGTTGGTGGTCCTAAGTATTTGTATGGTGGATAGGCTTTCAATGGAAAAACAGCCTTTCAAAATAATAGTACTTCCTGGTTGGATTTTCCTCTGGTTTTCTCCTGCCATATCAGTTCTGTTATACTCACAGAAATTATTTTATCCGTTTCAAAAACGTTAGAGTGTTTTCTATCCAAATCTACGAATAATATGCATATCCTAGCTATGGGCCAGAGTCGCAGGCAGTTTAATTTGGGCAAGCTTTTCATCCAAAATTCCAAATGCTGCATTCCCTAGTGAAGTTAACCTCCCCCTCAATGTGACCAAGAGAAAGGAGTTGATTGTGGACTACAGGAAAAGGTGGGCTGAACAGGCCCCCATTAACTTCTTATGGTATAGGAAAATGCAGCGAGGCAAATTCAAATGAATTGATATAAAAATCAAACTTTCATTAAATCACACATGTAAGATACTAAATTAAAGCTACACTTGTTATGAATCCAGCCAACATGTCAGATTTGTAAAAGGCTTTCCGGCGAAAGCATAATAAGTTATTATCTGATGACAGCACAACAGTAAACAAAGAGGGTAGCATATTTCAACCCTGCAGGCGCTACACAAAGCGCAGAAATAAAATATAAAACATGCCTTACCTTTGATGAGCTTCTTTTGTTGGCACTCCAATATGTCCCATAAACATAAGCATCCTTTTGCTCGATTAAGTCCGTCCATATATATGCAAAATGTCAATTTTTTTGGCACGTTTGATCCAGAAAAAAAACAGCTTCCAAATTGCGCAACATCACTACAAAATATTTCAAAAGATGCCTGTAAACTTTGCCAAAACATTTCAAACTACTTTTGTAATACAACTTTAGGTATTTTTAAACGTTAATAATCGATCAAATTGAAGACGGGTCTATCTGTGTTCAATACAGGAAGACAACAAACCAAGCTACTTTTCAAGTCTTGCGCAACTCTCAACAGTGTTACGCAGTTCCTAGATGGCCGTACTTCTTTATTGCACAAATGAATAACCGCAACCAAATTCCAAAGACATCCAGTGGTGACATCCAGTGGAAGCGGTAGGAACTGAAAACAAGTTCCTAAGAAATATCGTTTCCCAATGAGAACTCAAAGAACAGACAGAGACCTCAACAACAAAAAAATTCTGAACGGTTAGTCCTCTGGGTTTTGCCTGCTACATAAGTTCTGTTGTACTCACAGACATGATTCAAACAGTTTTAGAAACTCCAGAGTGTTTTCTATCCAAGCTACTAATTATATCCATATCTTCTATTCTTGGCATGAGTAGCAGGAAGTTGAAATTGGGCACGCTATTTATCCAAAAGTGAAAATGCTGCCCCCTATACCTTAAGAAGTCAACAGCTTCTACCCCTAAGACTGCTGAAAAATTTATCAAATGGCAAACAAACTATTTACATTGACACCCCCCCTCCATTTGTTTTGTACACTGCTGCTACTCACTGTTAATGATCTGTGCATAGTCACCGCACCCCTACCTACGTGTACAAATGACCTTGACTAACCGGTATCCCCGGACATTGACTCGGTACCGGTTATTGTTCTTTTATTGTTTTTGACTTTAGCTTATTTGGTAAATATTTTCTTAACTCTTCTTGAACTGCACTGTTGGTTAAGGGCTTGTAAGTAAGCATTTCACAGTAAGGTCTACACATGTTGTATTCCGCGCATGTGACAAATAAAGTTTGATTTGATTTGATTTGACATCCCACTTGGAGTTTGCCAAAAGGCACTTAAAGGAGAAACAATATTCTCTGGTCTAATGAGAGATCCTTGATGAAAACCTGCACCAGAGCATTCGGGCGAAGGTTCACCTTCCTACAGGACAAGGACCTAAGCACACAGCCAAGACAACTACCTCTTACCCCTGCAGATTGATCTGGTGCTGGTACTCCCTGTATATAACTCCACATTGATCTGGTACTGGTACTCCCTGTATATAGTTCCACATTGATCTGGTACTGGCACTCCCTGTATATAGCTCCACATTGATCTGGTACTTGTACTCCCTGTATATAGCTCCACATTGATCCGGTACTGGTACTCCCTGTATATAGCTCCACATTGATCTGGTACTGGTACTCCCTGTATATAGTTCCACATTGATCTGGTACTGGTACTCCCTGTATATAGCTCCACATTGATCTGGTACTTGTACTCCCTGTATATAGCTCCACATTGATCTGGTACTTGTACTCCCTGTATATAGCTCCACATTGATCTGGTACTTGTACTCCCTGTATATAGTTCCACATTGATCTGGTACTGTTACTTCCTGGGTATAGCCCGAAATTGATCTGGTACTGGTACTCCCTGTATATAGCTCCTTGTTGATCTGGTACTGGTACTTCCTGTATGTTCCTCCATGTTGATCTGGTACTGGTACTCCCTGTATAAAGCTCCACATTGATCTGGTACTGGTACTCCCTGTAAATAGCTTCGTTCTTATGTTTTTTATACCTCTTGTGTTATATTCTTTTTAACTCTGCATCGCTGAGAAAGGGCTGGTAAATAAGCATTTCTCAGTAGTCTACACTTGTTGTACTCGCATGTGACAAATAAAGTTCAATTTTGAATTGATTTGTATTATGGCAAGAGCTCTGGGATGAACCGACGATAGTAAACCTCAACCACTTGTCTGTTGGGTTGAAGCCCTGTGTTCAATGTTATTTAGCGTGCTCT
Source organism: Oncorhynchus clarkii lewisi (assembly GCF_045791955.1). Taxonomy (NCBI): domain Eukaryota; kingdom Metazoa; phylum Chordata; class Actinopteri; order Salmoniformes; family Salmonidae; genus Oncorhynchus; species Oncorhynchus clarkii. Next base: position 13,127,417 of record NC_092161.1, on the reverse strand, counting down.
GTCTTATTCTCTTCTCCGCTCTTTCTGTCCTGCTTTGCTCTCTGTCTTTCTCTTTATCTCTCACCTCTCTCTTTCTGTCTCTCTCTCTGTTTCTTTCTCTCTCTCCCTCTCCCCTGTTCAGAGCCCAGAAGCAGTGACGTTGAGAGCATCAGATCCACGGTGAGATCAATCATTTAGTAACAATCATTTCCATTGTCATCCAGACAGACGAGCGGAATCCAAATCACCCACACGCACCCACGCGCGGACGCACACACACACACACACACACACACACACACACACACACACACACACACACACACACACACACACACACACACACACACACCACCACAAGAAAGCATTTAACAGGTTAGAGAGTAGGGATGAAAAGCTTGAACCGGGCTAAGAGAAGGGTGCTCACATCCACTCATAACATACTGCTCATCAAAGGGGGGAAACTGACCCAAAATCCAGTAGCTGTCTCTTTTCTAATGACCGTAACTCCCTTCAGATGTTTCACTGAAAAGCTGAGTGTTACACAATAGCTTCCCAAGGCCTGGTTTGCACTAGAGATTTGTCTGTATTTTTTCCTTTTTCAGCCGTGGACGCTTGTCTCCTGTCTACATAGTGTAGTAGTGTGAACCTAATCTCTCAGAAACACCTGCCAATGAACACTATCCTTTCTCTGTCTCTCTCTAGCTTTCTCCCTTCTATTTTAGCTGTGAATACTTTAACCATTTCTCTTCCCATTCCTTATTCTCTCTCACATCCGTTTGATGCTCTTGTACCAGAGACACAATGTTTTTTGTTTTTTGTTTTTTTGAATTTTACCCCTTTTTCTCCCCAATTTCGTGGTATCCAATTGTTGTAGTAGTAGTATCTTGTCTCATTGCTACAACTCCCGTACGGGCTCGGGAGAGTCGAAGGCTGAATGTCATGCGTCCTCCGATACACAACCCAACCAGCCGTACTGCTTCTTAAAACCAGTTGCGACGAGCAAACCCGGATCCGGGATCCTATTTATAGCCTCAAGCTCATTACCATAACGCAACGTTAACTATTCATGAAAATCGCAAATGAAATGAAATAAATATTCTAGCTCTCAAGCTTAGGCTTTTGTTAACAACACTGTCATCTCAGATTTTCAAAATATGCTTTTCAACCATAGCAAAACAAGCATTTGTGTAACAGTATTGATAGCTAGCGTAGCATTTAGCGTAGCATTGAGCGGGCAACATTTTCACAAACACAAGAAAAGCATTCAAATAAAATAATTTACCTTTGAAGAACTTCGGATGTTTTCAATGATGAGACTCTCAGTTACATAGCAAATGTTCAGTTTTTCCAAAAAGATTCTTTGTGTATTAGAAATCGCTCCGTTTTGTACATCACGTTTGGCTACCAAAAAAGAAATTCAGTCATCAAAACGCCGAACCTTTTTCCAAATTAACTCCATAATATTGACTGAAAGATGGCAAACGTTGTTTAGAATCAATCCTCAAGGTGTTTTTCACATATTTCTTCACCTGGCGCACTGCGCCTGGCCCGCCACAGGAGTCGCTAGTGTGCAATGAGACAAGGAGATCCCAATCCCTCCCTAACCCGGACAATCATGCGTCGCCCCACGGACCTCCCGGTCGCGGCCGGTTACGAGCCTGGGCGCGAACCCAGGGACTCTGATGGCACAGCTGGCGCTGCAGTACAGCGCCCTTAACCACTGCGCCACCCGGGAGGCCTCAGAGACACAATGTTAATCACCCTTCCATCCTCTCCTCCTTAATGCAACCGCTGTGTCAGATTTCAAAACAACATTAAGGAAAAAGCAAACCATGGAATAATATGAGTACAGCGTTCAGACAACAAAGCAGCCAAAAAGATATCCCCCATATTGGGTAGTCAACATTAGCATTATAAATATTCACTTACCTTTGATGATCTTCATCAGAATGCACTCCCAGGAATCCCAGTTCCACCATAAATGTTTGATTTGTTCGATAATGTCCATCAGTTATGTTCAAATATCTTCTTTTGTTAGGGCGTTTGGTAAACAAATCAAAAAGCGCGTTCAGGTCGCGCCGAACGTCGGACGAAAAGTTCAAAAAGTTCCATTAAAGCCCGTAGAAACTTGTGAAACTAAGTATAGAATCAATCTTTAGGATGTTTTTAACATAAATGTTCAATAATGTTCCAACCGGAGAATTACTTTGTCTGTGGAAAAGCAATGGAACGAGAGCTAACTCTCTCGTGACCGCGCGTCATAAGCCCAAGGCACTCTGCCAGACCACTTACTCAAACAGCTCTCATGAGCCCATCCTTAATAGTAGATTCCTCAAACCAGTTTCTAAAGATGGTTGACATCTAGTGGAAGCCTTAGGAAGTGCAACATAACCAATATCCCACTGTATCTACAATATGGGCTGAGTTAACATTTGCGACGAGCAAACCCGTATCCGGGAGCGTAATCATAGCCTCAAATGCATTAGCATAACACAACGGACATAAATACCCCTATAAACTTTTCCTATTCATGAAAATCGCAAATTAAGTGAAATAAATACATTCAAACACAAGCTTAGCCTTTTGTTAACAACACTGTCATCTCAGATTTTCAAAATATGCGTTACAGCCAACACTAGACAAGCATTTGTGTAAGTTTATCATGGCATTCCTATTTTCCCAAAATATTATTTTGTAGGCGAAATAGCTCCCGTTTGTTCATCATGCTTGGCTGAGAAATCGACCCTAAAATGCTACAACTATAACGCCAAACATTTTTCAAAATTTGCTCCATAATATCGACAGAAACACGGCAAACGTTGTTTAAGATCCATCCTCAAGGTGTTTTTAACAAATGTATTCAATAATATATCCGTCGAGGCAGTTGGTTTCTCATAAGAAGCGATTGGAAAAATGGCTACCTCAGTATTTTACGCAACGTTTTCTGCGGGAGACACCATGTCATATATTTCTGCGGGAGACACCATGTCATATATGGTCCCTTACAGCCATTCTTCAAGGGAAATGCCTAAAAAGACGTCACAATGCTGTAGACACCTTGGGGAAAACGTGGAAAATGTAAGCTCATTCGTAGTTCATTCACAGCCATATAAGGAGTCATTGGCATGAGGCGGTTTCAAAAAATGCGGCACTTCCTGGTTGGATTTTTATCTTTGTTTCGCCTGTAACATCAGTTCTGTGGCACTTACAGACAATATCTTTGCAGTTTTGGAAACGTCAGAGTGTCTTCTTTCCAAAGCTATCAATTATATGCATAGTCGAGCATCTTCCCGTGACAAAATATCTTGTTTAAAATGGGAACGTTTTTCATCCAAAAATGTAAATAGCACCCCCTAAATCCAACTGGTTAAAAAAACTTCAAGCCTCAGATTTCCCACTTCCTGGTTGGATTTTTCTCAGGTTTTTGCCTGCCATATGATTTCTGTTATACTCACAGACATCATTCAAACAGTTTTAGAAACTTCAGAGTGTTTTCTATCCAATGCTAATAATAATATTATGAGTATTTATGTAACTTGATGTGGCTCTCTGCAAAATCATTGCATGTTTTAGAACTACTGAACTACTGCGCCAATGTAAAATGAGATTTTCTTATATATATATATGCACTTTAGCGAACAGAACACACATGTATTGTGTAACATGAAGTCCTATGAGTGTCATCTGATGAAGATCATCAAAGGTTAGTGATTCATTTTATCTCTATTTCTGCTTTTTGTGACTCTCTTTGGCTGGAAAAATGGCTGTGTTTTTCTGTGGCTTGGTGGTGACCTAACATAATTGTTTGTGGTGCTTTCACTTTAAATATTTTTTGAAATCAGACACTGTGGCTGGATTAACGAGAATTCTATCTTTTAAATGGTGTAAGATACTTGTATGCTTGAGGAATTTTTGTTTGGCGAGGTGGGACGCCCACGTATCTCAGAGAGGTTAATCACTTCTCTCACACATGCTCTTTGTAACTCCGCTACTCTTCTCCACTATCTTCGGATTCCTTTCTCTCTTTCCCTCCATCTCCACGACCATCCGCTGCTATGCTAATTACAGACGACCAGTCCAGTTTAAGGGGAAAGTTAGAGTGTTCTGACCGAGACCAGGGACAAATCCATAAGGATTTACTGGAGCCCAAAAACAGTTCCCCTGACTCCTGGGGATCCAATCCATGTCAATCACACACACAGAATTGGATTCCTCAATGAGGACTTTAATAAAGTAGCGGTGATGCTTTATCTTAATCTCTCTCTCTCTCTCTCTCTCTCTCTCTCTCTCTCTCTCTCTCTCTCTCTCTCTCTCTCTCTCTCTCTCTCTCTCTCTCTCTCTCTCTCTCTCTCTCTCTCTCTCTCTCTCTGTATCTCTCTCAATTCAATTCAATTCAAGGGCTTTATTGGCATGGGAAACATGTGTTAACATTGCCAAAGCAAGTGAGGTAGATAATATATAAAGTGAATATATAAAGTGAAATAAACAATACAAATTAACAGTAAACATCACACATACAGAAGTTTCAAAACAAAATAAAGACATTACAAATGTCATATTATATATATATATACAGTGTTTTAACAATGTACAAATGGTAAAGGACACAAGATAAAATAAGCATAGATATGGGTTGTATTTACAATGGTGTGTGTTCTTCACTGGTTGCCCTTTTTGTTGTGGCAACAGGTCACAAATCTTGCTGCTGTGATGTCACACTGGTATTTCACCCTGTAGATATGGGAGTTTATAAAAATTGGATTTGTTTTCGAATTCTTTGTAGATCTGTGTAATCTGAGGGAAATATGTGTCTCTAATATGGTCATACATTTGGCAGGAGGTTAGGAAGTGCAGCTCAGTTTCCACCTCATTTTGTGGGCAGTGAGCACATAGCCTGTCTTCTCTTCAGAGACAGACCTGGCTACAGTGGCCTTTCTCAATAGCAAGGCTATGCTCACTGAGTTTTTATTCATCACATGCGCCAAAGGAATGGATTCTTTGACAATTTTTTGGACCTTCCTCTGACATTGCCTGGTTTAAAGGTCCTGGATGGCAGGAAGCTCGGCTCGAGTGATGAATTGATCCCTACGCACTAACCTCTGTAGTGCCTTACGGATAACGAGCAGCTGCCGTACCAGGCGGTTTATGCAACCAGTCAGGATTCTCTCCATGGTGCAGCTGTGGAAATTTTTGAGGATCTGGGGAACCATGCAAAACTATTTTCAGTCTCCTGAGGGGGAAAAGGTGTTGTTATGCCCTCTTCACGACTATCTTGGTGTGTTTGGACCATGATAGTTTGTTGGTGATGTGGACTTCAAGGAACTTGAAACTCTCGATCCGCTCCACTACAGCCCAGTTGATGTTAATGTGGGCCTGTTCGGCCCGCCGTTTCCTGTAGTCCATGATCAGCTCCTTTGTATTGCTCACATTGAGGGAGAGGTTGTTGTCCTGGCACCACACTGCCAGGTCTCTGACCTCCTCACTATAGGCTGTTTCATCATTGTCGGTGATCAGGCCTACCACTGTTTTGTCATCAGAAAATGTAATGATGGTGTTGGAGTCATGCTTGGCCACGCAGTCGTGGGTGAACAGGGAGTACAGGAGGAGACTAAACACGCACCCCTGAGGGGGCCCCAGTGTTGAGGATCAGCGTGGAAGATACTCTTACCAGCTGGGGGCGACCTGTCAGGAAGTCCAGGATCCAGTTGCATAGGGAGGTGTTTAGTCCCTGGGTCCTCAGCTTAGTGATGAGCTTTGAGAGCACTATGGTGTTGAACACTGAGCTGTACTCAATGAATAGCATTCTCACATAGGTGTTCCTTTGTACAGTTGGGAAAGTGGTGTGTGGAGCGCGATTAAGTCAAAGCTTTCCTTAGTTTTGTGCCAGTCACAGTGGTCAGGTATTTTGCCACTGTGTAGTCCCTGTTTAGGGCTAGAAAACAAACTCCCAGCACCAGCTTTCTCAGGGGACTCGCTCTCTCTCGCTTTCTCTCTGCCTGGCCAGGTTCTACCTATTCTGTAGTGAACCAATAAAGCTGTAATACATATGGATTAAGCTATTAGCCAGTTTTACACAGACATTGGCAGAGACTTTGTTTAAAATTTACCACCTTACCATTCGCTGTCACTGAGAGGGCAACTGCTGCTGTGGCAAGTAAGTAGGGGAAATTTTCTTTCTGTCTCTCCATCTCACATACACTCGAACGGATAAGTAAGTGTTGATTACAGGGGACACAGGACGAAGAAGAGGCGTCGGACCCCACTGTCTGTTTACACTGTCCTCAATTATCAGGCATGGAGGACCACGGTCACACACTGTCTCATATAGCCTTCAGGACAGAGATAAATCTCAAATAGACCCCCCCCCCCCCCCCCCCATGTTTTGAATATGTTCCCTTGGCCTCCTGATTGAGTGATTTCCTATACGTTGTCAGTCTGAATTACCTTCAGTTAATAAGAATCACAGTGGGAGCAAAGGGCCAGGACAGAGAGGGAGAGGGCCAAGAGAGAGAGAGTCAGTTAAGAACAAATTCTTATTTTCAATGATGGCCTAGGAACAGTGGGTTAACTGCCTGTTCAGGGGCAGAAAGACAGCTCAGGGGTTTGAACTTGCAACCTTCCGGTTACTAGTCCAACGCTCTAACCACTAGGCTACCCTGCCGCCCCAGAGAGAGAGAGAGAGAGAGAGAGAGAGAGAGAGAGAGAGAGAGAGAGAGAGAGAGAGAGAGAGAGAGAGAGAGAGAGAGAGAGAGAGAGAGAGAGAGAGAGAGAGAGAGACAGACAGACAGACAGACAGACAGACAGACAGACAGACAGACAGACAGACAGACAGACAGACAGACAGACAGACAGACAGACAGACAGACAGACAGACAGACAGACAGACAGAGAGAGAGAGAGATAGATTTGGGATTTTACAGAAACTGACACTGTGTCTTCTTACCCCCAGGATGTATCACTTCACACCCCTCGCACCTTCCCTCTCTTCCTCCATCCCTCTCTTCCTTCCTCCCTCCCTCCTCTCTCTCTTCATCCCTCTCTTCATCCCTCTCTTCCTCCATCCCTCTGTTCCTCCCTCCCTCCCTCCTTCTCTCTCTTCATCCCTCTCTTCCTCCATCCCTCTGTTCCTCCTTCCCTCTCTTCCTCCATCCCTCTGTTCCTCCTTCCCTCCTTCCCTCTGTTCCTCCTTCCCTCCTTCCCTCTCTTCCTCCATACCTCTGTTCCTCCTTCCCTCCTTCCCTCTCTTCCTCGCTCCCTTCCTTCCTTCCTTCCTTCCTCCTTCCCTCTTTTCCTCCCTCCCTCCGTTCCTCCCCCCTCCTTCCCTCCATCCTGTCTTCCTCCCTCCTTCCCTTCCTCCCTCCCTTCATCCCCCTCGTCCTCCCTCCCTCTCTTCCTTCCTCCCTCCCTCCTTCTCTCCCTCCCTCCCTCCTTCCCTTCCTCCCTCCCTCCCTCCCTCCCTCCCTCCCTCCCTCCCTCCCTCCCTCCCTCCCTCCCTCCCTCACTCCCTCACTCCTTCCCTCACTCCTTCCCTCCCTCCCTCCCTCCCTCCCTCCCTCCCTCCCTCCCTCCCTCCCTCCCTCCCTCCCTCCCTCCCTCCCTCCCTCCCTCCTTCCCTTCCTCCCTCCCTCCCTCCCTCCCTCCCTCCCTCCCTCCCTCCCTCCCTCCCTCACTCCCTCACTCCTTCCCTCACTCCTTCCCTCCCTCCCTCCCTCCCTCCCTCCCTCCCTCCCTCCCTCCGTCCCTCCTTCTCTTTCTTTCTTTCTTTCTTTTACTTTCTCCCTTCCTTCCTTCCTTCCTTCCTTCCTTCCTCCCTCCCTCCCTCCCTCCCTCCCTCCTCCTTTTGTCCCTCCCTCCCTCCCTCCATTATGTTCTTCCTTCCATCCCTCTTGATGGCAGAAATTCAGTCTCCATAGCAATTACCAAAGTCTTTTATCAGTAATTTCAAAGAAGGAAAATTAGACCAATTGTGTCAGGGCAGTCACAGGAGCAGAAATTGCACACTTATTGGGAGCACTTATGTCTGTGACTTTGTTCTCAGCTGATGTAGCCTATTGTTGGCGAGGACTGGGGTTCCCAGCGACTGATTGGCTGTGAGCAGTGTGTGTGTGTGTGTGTGTGTGTGTGTGTGTGTCTGTCTGTCTGTCTGTGTGTGTTTGTCTGTTTGTGTGTGTGTGCATGTGTGCATGTGTGTGTGTGTGTGTGTGTGTGTGTGTGTGTGTGTGTGTGTGTGTGTGTGTGTCTATTTGTGTGTGTATGTGCGTGTGTCTGTGTGTGTTTGTCTGTTTGTGTGCGTCTGTGTATGTGTATGTGTGTCTGTGTGTGTGTGTGTGTGTGTATGTGTGTATGTGTGTATGTGTGTGCGTGTCTGTGTATGAGTCTGTGTGTGTATGTGAGTGTGTCTGTGTGTGTGTGTGTCTGTCTGTGTGTGCTTGTGCCTGTCTGTGTGCGCATGTGCATGTCTGCACGTCTGTCTGTCTGTGAGTCTGTCTGTCTGTCTCTGTTTGTCTGTCTGTGCATGTGCCTGTCTGTCTACGCATATGTCTGTCTGAGCGTCTGTCTGTCTGTGAGTCTGTCTGTCTGTCTGCGAGTCTGTCGGTCTGTGCGTCTGTCTGTCTGCGAGTTTGTCTGTCTGTGAGTCTGTCTGTCTGTCTGCGTGTCTGTCTGCGCGTCTGACTGTCTGTCCGTCTGACCGTCCGTGTGTGTGCGTGTGCGCGTGCGTGTGTGTGTGTGTGTGTATGTGTGTGTGTGTGTGTGTGTGTGTGTGTGTGTGTGTGTGTGTGTGTGTGTGTGTGTGTGTGTGTGTGTGTGTGTGTGTGTGTGTTTCTGTGTGTGTGTGTGTGTGTGTGAAAGCAGATACAAGCCTCTCCCAGTCTTTTGTCTCTGTCCCAGTCTGGCCTCTGTGATTTTAAAACCTAATGGCTGGCTTTGTTTAAAGGAGCAGACCTTGAAAGTAGAGATCAAATCGTCTACTTTTTGCCTGACAATTTATTCCACCCCCCTCCTCCTTTCCAGCCCTGCCCCCGTCCCCTCTCAGTTAAAGATAATCATCATTTTCTTATTTTGAAAAATGACAGTGTTATTGCATCTTTGTATTTCATCATTGTGGAACATAAAAGTGAGCGGTCCAAGGGCAATTCACTTAATTCAGGATTAGAAAGCAATTGGAAATATAAAAAATTATGAATTATATAATACAGTATAAACAATGTACTGTGTATTATTGTGAAGTATATTCAGATATTGAACATTCAATGCTATTGAGGGGTAAACTAAACATTCACTGCTACTGAGTTAGACTCTACATTCACTGCTACTGAGGTAGACTCTACATTCAATGCTACTGAGGTAGACTCTACATTCAATGCTACTGAGGTAGACTCTACATTCAATGCTTCTGAGGTAGACTTAACATTCAATGCTACTGAGTGGTAGAATTAACATTCAATGCTACTGAGTGGTAGAATTAACATTCAATGCTACTGAGGTAGGCTTAATTTTCAATGTTACTGAGGTAGACTTAACATTCAATGTTACTGAGGTAGACTTAACGTTCAATGCTACTGAGGGGTAGACTTAACATTCAATGCTACTGAGGTAGACTTAACATTCAATTCTACTGAGGTAGACTTAACATTCAATGCTACTGAGGTAGACTTAACGTTCAATGCTACTATGGGGTAGACTTAACATTCAATGTTACTGAGGTAGACTTTACGTTCAATGCTACTGAGGGGTAGACTTAACATTCAATGCTACTGAGGTAGACTTAACATTCAATGCTACTGAGGTAGACTTAACATTCAATGCTACTGAGGTAGACTTAACATTCAATGCTACTGAGGTAGACTTAACATTCAATTCTACTCAGGTAGACTTAACGTTCAATGCTACTGAGGTAGACTTAACATTCAATGCTACTGAGGTAGACTTAACATTCAATGTTACTGAGGTAGACTTAACGTTCAATGCTACTGAGGGGTATACTTAACATTCAATGCTACTGAGGTAGACTTAACGTTCAATGCTACTGAGGTAGACTTAACATTCAATGTTACTGAGGTAGACTTAACGTTCAATGCTACTGAGGGGTAGACTTAACATTCAATGCTACTGAGGTAGACTTAACATTCAATGCTACTGAGGTAGACTTAACATTCACTGCTACTGAGGTAGACTTAACATTCAATTCTACTGAGGTAGAATTAACATTCAATGCTACTGAGGTAGAATTAACATTCAATTCTAATGAGGTAGACTTAACATTCACTGCTACTGAGGTAGACTTAACATTCAATGCTACTGAGGTAGAATTAACCTCTTGATGCTACTGAGGTAGAATTAACATTCAATTCTACTGAGGTATAATTAACATTACATTTTACTGAGGTAGAATTAACATTAAATTCTACTGAGGTAGAATTAACATTCAATTCTACTGAGGTAGACTCTACATTCAATTCTACTGAGGTAGACTTAACATTCAGTGCTACTTAGGTAGACTTAAGTCTACCTCATTAGCAGTGAATGTTTAGTCTACCCCTCAGTAGCATTGAAAATGAATTATATGTATTAATCACCAGTGCTATCCACCTTCAACACAGGGTACCTGCCAATCCTGAATTTGAACTGTCTGAACTGTCCGGACACACACACACACACACACACACACACACACACACACACACACACACACACACACACACACACACACACACACACACACACACACACACACACACACACACACACACACACACACACACACACGGCTAAACAGGGATAATACTTTTACACCATGCCCCTGTCAGTGCTGGCTTATATTCATGTCATTGACCCATCCAGCTCCTCACATTCTCAATGAGGGAGAATTTGGGGGCTTTGCTGTAATGAAAAAAGGAATTAGCAGGCTGGACCTATGGCACTTCAGATATCAATACATGTTAGAGAATAACACAGAGGTCTGGGTTAGAAGGAGGGATCGAAGACAGAGACAGAGAGAGAGAGAGAAAGAGAGAGAGAGAGAGAGAGAGAGAGAGAGAGAGAGACCCTAATCTGAGTGTTGATTGTTCTTGTGATACCATATTGAAATATACCTTCTTCGTATAAGAGAAAGTGAAAAGAAAACAGGAGAGAGAGAGAAATGGTTAGGAGAGTCTATTTATTTAGCTGGGTCTTATTGGTGTCAGAGTCTAATTATTTAGCTGGGCCTAATTATTTTCAGAGTCTTTATATTTTGCTGGGCCTAATTGATGTCCGAAGCAATCTAGCTGGGCCTAATTGATGTCGGAGTCTCTTTATTGAGCTGAGACTAATTGGAGTAGAGTCTATTGAGCTGGGCCTAATTGGTGTCAGAGTCTATTTATTTAGCTGGGCCTAATTGGAGTAGAGTCTATTGAGCTGGGACAAATTGGTGTCCGAGTATTTTTACTGAGCTGGGCCTAATTGGAGTCTATTGACATGGGCTTAATTGGAGTCTATTGAGCTGGGCCTAATTGGAGTCTATTGAGCTGGGCCTAATTGGAGTCTATTGAGCTGGGCCTAATTGGAGTCTATTGAGCTGGGCCTAATTGGAGTCTATTGAGCTGGGCCTAATTGGAATCTATTGAGCCGGGCCTAATTGGAGTCTATTGAGCCGGGCCTAATTGGAGTCTATTGAGCTGGGTCTAGTTGGTGTCAAAGTATTTTTATTAGCTGGTGTAATGAACACGAGGGTAGACAGAGAGCTGGTTTCAAGCGTGGAGCGCAGCAGTTTTTTTTTGGAAGGGACCATAGGAGGAGGCAGGTAGCTTGATCCAGGGGCATGCAGAAGGTCATACATGGTAGGTCCAAAAATGGCAAATGTACAGGCAGGGAATAGACAAAAGGTGTAGTGAGCGAGGCAGACAAAAGAGTGAAGACCGGGAAAAACCAGAGCTCCTAAAGAAGTGTGCCTCAAAACAAACAATACCTCACAGTAATGGGGTGCAAGGAACTGAACTAAATATAGTGGGATAATGACATGCAGGTGTGTGAACAGGTGATTAGAATTCATGTGATTGGGATCTGGAGAGTGAGCTGGAAAGTGGGCTGCATTCCGGGGATCTAAGTTTTTGGGATTGTGAGTTGGACGCAAACGTTACAGCTGGGCCTAGTTGGTGTCAGATTCTATTTATTTAGCTGGGCCTAATTGGTGTCAGAGTCTATTTATTTAGCTGGGCCTAATTGGTGTCAGACTCTATTTATGTAGCTGGGCCTAATTGGTGTCAGAGTCTATTTATTTAGCTGGGCCTAATTGGTGTCAGAGTCTATTTATTTAGCTGGGCCTAATTGTTGTCAGAGTCTATTCATTTAGCTGGGCCTAATTGGTGTCAGAGTCTATTTATTTAGCTGGGCCTAATTGTTGTCAGAGTCTATTTATTTAGCTGGGCCTAATTGGAGTAGAGTCTATTTGTTTAGCTTGCCTCATTGGTGTCAGATTATATTTATTTAGCTGGGCCAATGTGGTGTTAGAGTATATTTTTTAAACTGTGCCTAATTGGAGTAGAGTCTATTCATTTAGCTGGGCCTAATTGGATTAGAGTCTATGTATTTAGCTGAGCCTAATTGGTGTCAGTGTATTTATTTAGCTGGGCTTCATTGGGATCAAAGTCTGTTTATTTAGCTGGGCCTAAATGGTGTCCGAGTCAATTTAGATGGGCTTAATTGGTGTCAGAGTATATTTATTTAGCTGGGCCTAATTGGAGTAGAGTCTGCTTGTTTAGCTGGGCCTTATTGGTGTCAGACTCTGTTTATTTAGCTGGGACTAATTGGTGTCAGAGTCTATTTATTTAGCTGGGCTTAATTGGTGTCAGACTCTGTTTATTTAGGTGGGCCTAATTGGTGTCAGAGTCTATTTCTTTAGCTGGGCATAATTGGTGTCAGCATCTTTTATTTAGCTGGGCCTAAAATTGGTGTCAGACTCTGTTTATTTAGCTGGGCCTAATTGGTGTCAGAGTCTATTTATTTAGCTGGGCCTAATTGGTGTCAGACTCTGTTTATTTAGCTGGGCCTAATTGGTGTCAGACTCTGTTTATTTAGCTGGGCCTAATTGGTGTCCGATTCTATTTATTTAGCTGGGCCTAATTGGTGTCAGACTCTATTTATTTAACTGAGCCTAATTTGTGTCTGAGTCAATTTAGCTGGGACGATTAGGTGTCAGAGTCTGTTTATTTAGCTGGGCCTAATTGGTGTCAGAGTCTATTTATTTAGCTGGGCCTAATTGGTGTCAGAATCTATTTATTTAGCTGGGCCTAGTTGGTGTCAGAGTCTATGTATTTAGGTGAGCCTAATTTGTGTCAGTGTATTTATTTAGCTGGGCCTAGTTGGTGTCAGAGTCTCAACTAAAATACAGACTGTATTTTTCAAAGTAAAGGAGGCTTGTGTAATTCATCACTCTCTATCCCCCCACCCCTTTCTTATCCTCACCCATCCTCCTATAGCTAGAGACCAGCAATGGCCTACTGCCTATTTCATTCTCTCAGTCCAAATCTTAACGGCAAACCCAGCCTATGATTTAGGGAAGGACTTGATTACATGGTCTGGATAAAGAGAAGTGTGTGTGGAAGGAGGATGGTGTGTGTTTTGTTGTCAGATCATGCAGTGCAGTCCAGTGCTGACATGTATAGCATCAGTTTTGATGAAGGACTATGGCTGGCAGGTAAGGTCACACAGCAACCTCTGTGATTTAGACCAATTAATGATCCTTAGAAGGGCTGGGATGGTCTCACCACTGACCTAACAGACAGACAGGAGTGTTGCTGTGGCATACTGGACAGACAGACAGACAGACAGACAGACAGACAGGAGTGTTTGTGTTGCATACTGGACAGACAGACAGACAGACAGACAGACAGACAGGAGTGTTTCTGTGGCATACTGGACAGAGAGATAGACAGACAGACAGACAGGAGTGTTTCTGTGGCATACTGGTCAGAGAGATAGACAGGAGGTTTTGCTGGCAGTGGTCCGTCTGACACGTCATCTGACACATCCATGGCTCCTTTCTTTAGCCCTTTCTCTTTCCAGAGAATGAAAATGGTGAATCGGTCAGCCCTTTCTCCCCGAGGGGAGGGGAGGAGAGGACAGGAAAGATGGAAGAAGAAAGGGAGGGAGAGAGGAGAAGCAGGGTAGGATAGAGGGAAGTAGGGAAAAGGGAGGGAGAGAGGAGAAGCAGGGTAGGATAGAGGAAGTAGGGAAAAGGGAGGGAGAGAGGAGAAGCAGGATAGGCTGGAGGGGAGGGGAAAAGGGAGGGCGGGGGGGAGAGAATGGGGTGATGAGAGAGGGAAGGGGTTGTACCCCCGTCTCTCTGGCTGTGTGTGTGTGTGTGTGTGTGTGTTTGTGTGTGTGTGTGTGTGTGTGTGTGTGTGTGTGTGTGTGTGTGTGTGTGTGTGTGTGTGCGTGTGTGTGTGTTTATTAATACTGGTACCACAAGCTCATCCAATCTTCGCTGGCTATTAGAAAAGCATTCATAGACCAACCCGTTTGTGTGGGTACGATCAGGAATGCTTGAAGTCAAAGAGCACAACCAGCGAGACGGAGCCCGCTGTGCATATTTCTGCTTGATGAAAGCTTCGTAGCAGAGGTCTGGTGTCTGCTTTGGTGGGAAAGGGAATACCAACGAGCTATGAGCATTTGCTGCATTATCCTTCTGTGCTGAATGATCATGTTCAAGGTCTATACATCTCTTGTTCCCACAACATTAACCCTATTTTTGACATGACGGTAAACACACACACCTCTTATTTTAGCCATGAAAAGCCATCATTTTTCAGGGGGTTGAACTACTTGGGGCAGAACTAGCGTTGGTTTTCAGTGCTGTAGATGTTAAAAGCCTGGATAGAACATTTTGGAGCCAAAGTAACGCTAAGCAAAAAATTATGTATCTAGTCTATTTACAAGGTGATGGGACTAATGTGCACCCTACTCTAAAACATTTCACTAAAACCCCTTTCCCCTAAATCAGATGCACATTCACACAGAGACACAGAGACACACAAACACACACTACTACCTCAACACACCATCTTTGAAAGCTTCTGGGATTAAATAATGATTCCTAGTAGATTACTATACTCAAAGCAGCATTAGAAAGCACCCCAGGAAGTAACACTGAGCATCTCATAATGTAATAACCTCACAATTGGAACATTTATGCTGCAATAAGAGACCATCTCTGTGCTGCAGAGGAGAACACCATCATTACCCTGTGTTCTGAATGCCATCTGGAGAGAACATTATGACCCTGTGTTCTTAATGCCATCTGGAGAAAACATCATTACCCTGTGTTCTTAATGCCATCTGGAGAAAACATCATGACCCTGTGTTCTGAATGCCATCTGGAGAAAACATCATGACCCTGTGTTCTGAATGCCATCTGGAGAAAACATCATGACCCTGTGTTCTTAATGCCATCTGGAGAAAACATTATGACCCTGTGTTCTTAATGCCATCTGGAGAAAACATCATGACCCTGTGTTCTTAATGCCATCTGGAGAAAACATCATGACCCTGTGTTCTTAATGCCATCTAGAGAAAACATTATGACCCTGTGTTCTTAATGCCATCTGGAGAAAACATTATGACCCTGTGTTCTTAATGCCATCTGGAGAGAACAGCATTAACTGTGTTCTGAATGCCATCTGGAGAGAACATTATGACCCTGTGTTCCTAATGCCATCTAGAGAAAACATCATTAACTGTGTTCTTAATAATGCCATGTGTGTGTGTGTGTGTGTGTGTGTGTGTGTGTGTGTGTGTGTGTGTGTGTGTATGTGCGCGTGCATGTGTGCGTGTGCGCGTGTGTGACTGGGTGTTGTTATGGTGTGTGTGTCCCACATCAAAGAAAGGTAATGTTCAGAAGTAGAGGGTTAAAGGTTAGATCACTACTCCACACAGAGGAGGGTTAAAGGTTAGATCACTACTCCACACAGAGGAGGGTTAAAGGTTAGATCACTACTCCACACAGAGGAGGGTTAAAGGTTAGATCACTACTCCACACAGAGGAGGGTTAAAGGTTAGATCACTACTCCACACAGAGGAGGGGTAAAGGTTAGATCACTACTCCACACAGAGGAGGGGTAAAGGTTAGATCACTACTACACACAGAGGAGGGTTAAAGGTTAGATCACTACTCCACACAGAGGAGGGTTAAAGGTTAGATCACTACTACACACAGAGGAGGGTTAAAGGTTAGATCACTGCTCCACACAGAGGAGGGTTAAAGGTTAGATCACTACTACACACAGAGGAGGGTTAAAGGTTAGATCACTACTACACACAGAGGAGGGTTAAAGGTTAGATCACTGCTCCACACAGAGGAGGGTTAAAGGTTAGATCACTGCTCCACACAGAGGAGGGTTAAAGGTTAGATCACTACTACACACAGAGGAGGGTTAAAGGTTAGATCACTGCTCCACACAGAGGAGGGTTAAAGGTTAGATCACTGCTCCACACAGAGGAGGGTTAAAGGTTAGATCACTACTCCACACAGAGGAGGGTTAAAGGTTAGATCACTGCTCCACACAGAGGAGGGGTAAAGGTTAGATCACTGCTCCACACAGAGGAGGGTTAAAGGTTAGATCACTGCTCCACACAGAGGAGGGTTAAAGGTTAGATCACTGCTCCACACAGAGGAGGGTTAAAGGTTAGATCACTACTACACACAGAGGAGGGTTAAAGGTTAGATCACTGCTCCACACAGAGGAGGGTTAAAGGTTAGATCACTGCTCCACACAGAGGAGGGTTAAAGGTTAGATCACTACTCCACACAGAGGAGGGGTAAAGGTTAGATCACTGCTCCACACAGAGGAGGGTTAAAGGTTAGATCACTGCTCCACACAGAGGAGGGTTAAAGGTTAGATCACTGCTACACACAGAGGAGGGTTAAAGGTTAGATCACTACTACACACAGAGGAGGGTTAAAGGTTAGATCACTACTACACACAGAGGAGGGTTAAAGGTTAGATCACTACTACACACAGAGGAGGGTTAAAGGTTAGATCACTACTACACACAGAGGAGGGTTAAAGGTTAGATCACTACTACACACAGAGGAGGGTTAAAGGTTAGATCACTGCTCCACACAGAGGAGGGTTAAAGGTTAGATCACTACTACACACAGAGGAGGGTTAAAGGTTAGATCACTGCTCCACACAGAGGAGGGTTAAAGGTTAGATCACTACTACACACAGAGGAGGGTTAAAGGTTAGATCACTACTACACACAGAGGAGGGTTAAAGGTTAGATCACTGCTCCACACAGAGGAGGGTTAAAGGTTAGATCATTACTCCACACAGAGGAGGGGTAAAGGTTAGATCACTACTCCACACAGAGGAGGGGTAAAGGTTAGATCACTACTCCACACAGAGGAGGGTTAAAGGTTAGATCACTGCTCCACACAGAGGAGGGTTAAAGGTTAGATCACTACTCCACACAGAGGAGGGTTAAAGGTTAGATCACTACTACACACAGAGGAGGGTTAAAGGTTAGATCACTGCTCCACACAGAGGAGGGTTAAAGGTTAGATCACTACTCCACACAGAGGAGGGTTAAAGGTTAGATCACTGCTCCACACAGAGGAGGGTTAAAGGTTAGATCACTACTACACACAGAGGAGGGTTAAAGGTTAGATCACTGCTCCACACAGAGGAGGGTTAAAGGTTAGATCACTACTACACACAGAGGAGGGTTAAAGGTTAGATCACTACTACACACAGAGGAGGGTTAAAGGTTAGATCACTACTACACACAGAGGAGGGTTAAAGGTTAGATCACTACTACACACAGAGGAGGGTTAAAGGTTAGATCACTACTACACACAGAGGAGGGTTAAAGGTTAGATCACTACTCCACACAGAGGAGGGTTAAAGGTTAGATCACTACTACACACAGAGGAGGGTTAAAGGTTAGATCACTACTACACACAGAGGAGGGTTAAAGGTTAGATCACTACTCCACACAGAGGAGGGGTAAAGGTTAGATCACTACTCCACACAGAGGAGGGGTAAAGGTTAGATCACTACTCCACACAGAACACAGAGGAAGGTTGAAGGTTACATCACTACTCCACACAGAACACAGAGGACGGTTGAAGGTTAGATCACTACTTCACACAGAGGAGGGTTGAAGGTTAGAGCACTATTTCACACAGAGGAGAGGAGGGTTAAAGGTTAGATCACTACTCCACACAGAACACAGCAGAGGGTTGAAGGTTAGAGCACTACTACACACAGAGGGGAGGAGGGTTAAAGTTCAGATCACTACTCCACACAGAACACAGAGGAGGGTTAAAGGTTACATCACTACTCCACACAGAACACAGTGGAGCGTTGTATTCATCAAGCCTTCACTGGACTGAGACTGGCAGAGGTAACTAGATGCTTGACATACACGTACACACCCATGCATTCAGACAGACACACACACACAGAAATAAAATGCCTAATCGAAGAATCAATGAAAGTACTGAAGTACACTGAATTCTCAAAAGATGTGAGTTTTAAATGATTAATAGTTTAATCAAGATAAATGATGAGTAAATGAATGGCTACATGCAAATGAAAGCTGAAATAATTAAAAATGTTTTGAAAACTTGAAAGGATGACTTGGGACAAGCATTTAAAATGCTTTTAGGAGAAAGCAAGATAAATAAAGGAATAACGTTATGCATTAATCAGAGACTAAGGTGTTAAAGGTAGACTCTGCAATATGACATCGTCATACACAACCAGACCGTCATTTCAGAAAGGACTTCATGCATACAGTCGTATTATAAAATAGCAATAGTCTTGCTTATTTTTAAGCTAATATTTCACATCTTAACATCTAAGACTAAAAGGATTGAACATACAAAGCAGTTGCATATATTTTAACTAATGTATGGGGCTGGAAAGATCAAACAACTAAATATGTCAAGCATTTAAATGTTGTTCTTTATAGATCAGGGACTGTTAGAATCATTGTATGATGCTCTTGAGTATGTTCAAATAGCAAGCCCAAATGTGTTGCCTTTTCCTGTAGTCCACAATCAGCTCCATTGTCTTGCTCATGTTGAGGGAGAGGTTGTTGTACTGGCAAAACATTGCCAGGTCTTTGACTTCCTCCCTATAGGCTGTCTCATAGTTGTCGGGGATCAGGCCTACCACTGTTGTGTCGTCAGCAGTGGTGGGAAAATTATCCAATTGTCATACTTGAATAAAATTAAAAATACCTTAATAGAAAATGACTCAAGTAAAAGTGAAAGTCACCCAGTAAAATACTACTTGAGTAAAAGTCAAAAAGTGTTTTCTTTGGGGCCTCCCGGGTGGCGCAGTGGTTAAGGGCGCTGTACTGCAGCGCCAGCTGTGCCATCAGAGTCCCTGGGTTCGCGCCCAGGCTCTGTCGTAACCGGCCGCGACCGGGAGGTCTGTGGGGCGACGCACAATTGGCCTAGCGTCGTCCGGGTTAGGGAGGGATTGGTCGGTAGGGATCTCCTTGTCTCATCGCGCACCAGCGACTCCTGTGGCGGGCCGGGCGCAGTGCGCGCTAGCCAAGGTTGCCAGGTGCGGCTGGCTTCCGGGTTGAATACGCGCTGTGTTAAGAAGCAGTACGGCTGGTAAGGTTGTGTATCGGAGGATGCATGACATTCAGCCTTCGTCTCTCCCGAGCCCGTATGGGAGTTGTAGCAATGAGACAAGATAGTAGCTACTACAACAATTGGATACCACGAAATTGGGGAGAAAAAGGGTTAAAAAAAAAAAAAGTGTTTTCTTTAAAATGTAGGTAAGTATAAAAAATGCAGAGCCTTCTTGCAGAGCACCAAATTTAAATTAAATTACTATAAATGAAATCACAAGTGCAATACATCAAAATAAAGCTTAACTTGTTGTTAATCCAGCCGTCATGTAAGATTTCAAAATGGCTTTACGGCGAAAGCAAACCATGCGACAGTGCCCAGCGCCCAGCACACAAATGCATAACAAATAATTTTCAACCAGGGAGTTGCGACACAAAAGAAATAGCGATATAATAAATGCCTTAGATCTTCTTCTGTTGGCACTCCAAAAGGTCCCAGTTACATTACAAATGGTCATTTTGTTCAATAAAGTCCTTCTTTATATCCATAAAAACTCAGTCAATAATCCACTCGGTTTCCCTCCTTCAAAATGCATACAAAATGAATCCCAAACGTTACCAATATACTTATCCAAACAAGTCAATCAACGTTTATAATAAAACCTTTGGTACCCTAATACGCAAATAAATAATCAAATTTAAGACGGAGAATCGTTATTGTCTTTACAGGAGAAAAATACCAAAGAACGCGCTCTCATTCACGCGCTTGGAAACACTACAGACAAAAAGGTGAGCCACCTAGATAAAATAACATTTCTGGCTCATTTTTCCAAAATCCAGCCTGAAACTCTTTCTAAAGACTGTTGACATCTAGTGGAAGCCCTAGGAACTGCAATCGGGCACAATTTCGCCCTATTATAAAAGTGCCAGCCATTGAAATCAGTGGTAGGATGAACATTGTTTTTTTTGGGGGGGGGGGGGGGGGGGTTGTCCTCTGGGTTTCGCCTGCCATTTCCGTTCTGTTATACTCATACACATTATTCTAACAGTTTTAGAACGTTTAGAGGGTTTTCTATTTAAATCTACCAATTGTATGCATATCCTAGCTTCTGGACCTGATTAGCAGGCAGTTTACTTTGGGCACACTTTTCATCCGGACGTCAAAATATCGCCCCCTATCCCAAATAAGTTTTAAATTAAGGAGACGGCACGGTTTTCTTGTTTTTTTTCATTTACGGATACCCAGGTGCACACTCCAACACTCAGACATAATTTACCAACAAAGCATTTGTGTTTAATGAGTCCGCCAGATCAGATCCAGTAGGGATGACCAGGGATTTTCTCTTTAAGTGTGTGAATTAGACCATTTTCCTATACTTTTGGGTGTCAGGGGAAATGTATGGACTAGAAAGTACACAATTTTTTTTAGGAATGTAGTAGAGTAAAATGAAAACCAGATACCCAAAAAAAGACATAGTGCTTGGCCACGCAGTTGTGGATGAACAGGAAGTACAGGAGGGGACTAAGCACACACCCCTGAGGAGTCCCCGTGTTGAGGATCAGCGTGGCAGATGTTTTGTTGCCTACCCTTACCACCTGGGTGCGGCATGTCAGGAAGTCCAGAATCCGGTTGCAGAGGGAGATGTTCAGTCCCAGGGTCTGTAGCTTATTGATGACACACCTAAGCCCCCCTCAAACTCCCATCACATGGCATAGCTCGGACCACTAGGGCACTATGGTGTTGAACGCTGAGCTGTAATCAATGACCAGCATTCATTTATCAATCATTTCAGTTCAACCCTGCATCAATCCACTCCTATCAGAGTATGAATGCCCTCTTCCAAAAGAGTTGAAACAGCTATTGTCTTATCTTGAAATGCTATTAAGAATAATATTTTCAGATGACTTAGCTACTGCTGCTGTACTGACTGCTACGTTCAACGCTGCTGTACTGACAGTGACAGCTACGTTCACTGCTGTACTGACAGCTACGTTCAACGCTGCTGTACTGACAGCTACATTCAACGCTGCTGTACTGACAGTTACGTTCACTGCTGCTGTACTGACAGTGACAGCTACATTCACTGCTGCTGTACTGACAATGACAGCTACATTCACTGCTGCTGTAATGACAGTGACAGCTACGTTCACTGCTGTACGTACTGACAGTGACAGCTACGTTCACTGCTGCTGTACTGACAGTGACAGCTACGTTCACTGCTGCTGTACTGACAGTGAAAGCTACATTCACTGCTGTACGTACTGACAGTGACAGCTACGTTCACTGCTGCTGTACTGACAGTGACAGCTACGTTCACTGCTGCTGTACAGACAGTGACAGCTACGTTCACTGCTGCTGTACTGACAGTGAAAGCTACATTCACTGCTGTACGTACTGACAGTGACAGCTACGTTCACTGCTGTTGTACGTACTGACAGTGACAGCTACATTCACTGCTGCTGTAATGACAGTGACAGCTACATTCACTGCTGCTGTACTGACAGTGACAGCTACGTTCACTGCTGCTGTACTGACAGTGACAGCTACATTCACTGCTGCTGTACTGACAGTGACAGCTACATTCACTGCTGCTGTAATGACAGTGACAGCTACGTTCACTGCTGCTGTAATGACAGTGACAGCAACATTCACTGCTGCTGTAATGACAGTGACAGCTACATTCACTGCTGCTGTACTGACAGTGACAGCTACATTCACTAGTGCTGTACTGACAGTGACAGCTACATTCACTGCTGCTGTAATGACAGTGACAGCTACATTCACTGCTGCTGTAATGACAGTGACAGCTACGTTCACTGCTGTACGTACTGACAGTGAAAGCTACATTCACTGCTGCTGTAATGACAGTGACAGCTACATTCACTGCTGCTGTAATGACAGTGACAGCTACATTCACTACTGCTGTACTGACAGTGACAGCTACATTCACTGCTGCTGTAATGACAGTGACAGCTACATTCACTGCTGCTGTAATGACAGTGACAGCTACGTTCACTGCTGTACGTACTGACAGTGAAAGCTACATTCACTGCTGCTGTAATGACAGTCACAGCTACGTTCACTGCTGCTGTAATGACAGTGACAGCTACATTCACTGCTGCTGTACTGACAGTGACAGCTACATTCACTGCTGCTTTATGGGAAGTTGTTAACCTCTAGCTAGGGAGCTCTCCCTTCATTACATCTAAAGGTATATAAAAGCTAAACGCTAAGCTAAAAGCTAAGCTAAAACAATGGGACGAAAAGGGAAAGTTGAAAGCTAATTGCTATAGAATGTGGAAATCAATTAGTAAATGTGGCTAAAAGCAAAGTTCTAACGGTTTTGAGACATAGAAAGTGCACTAAAAGCTAAGTGCTATGGCCACAGAAAAGAACAAAGGCTCAGTAAGCAGCAGCCCTCTCACACCCACCCAGGGTCTCTCAGACATACTGTTTGCATAATCACCCAGCTCTCCAAGGGAGGGGACAGACCCCAATTGAATTGGCTCCTAAGATGTCATTTTGAAAAGGCACCAATATATAGAAAAGCATATGTGCGTTTGTGTGTGTGTGTGTGTGTGTGTGTGTGTGTGTGTGTGTGTGTGTCCTCTCAAATCGGGAGTCCATTTAGACAAAAGGTATCTGAAGTGTAAGAGACTAATGGACGGAAGAGCCTCTCTCCCTCCTTGTCATCATCCTCAGAAATTAATTAAAAATAACGAATATACTTTTTTTCTCTCCAGCCTCATTTATTACAATGGTAATTGGTCCAAGCCTATAGCAGGTTACATTTGGAAACACTGTTTTACATCAAGACATTCTCATCGCCAATATCTATAATTCATGATATACTTTGTACCAAGCAAAGATGTTAAATATTTAGTGAAACACTGGCCTAAAGTTAATCACTCTTTTATAAATGCTTGTGTTTTTTCTCTCTCCCTCTGTCTTCTTTCCTTCTCCTTCTCTCTGGTCCAGAGAACACACAAGTGCTTGTGTGATCTATTTTTAATTTCTCTGTCATGAATTAACATTATACAACTTAGCATAACGTATTAATTAGGCTGCTTTGTTAATAAGTGCTACATTATATCTCTGTGAAACAAGCTGTTATCTCTGCACTTCATAAATAATTAAATGTAATCCATTTTTAAATAAGGCTTAGACATTAATTAGCAGTTGTTGTTGCTAATGTCTTGTTCCTCATGTTCATTCCTCCCACAGCAATAGGCTGGCTCAAGATACTAGCTCTGTGATAGGTACATCCTTAAGCCTTTCTCGAAAGGTCCCTACTGTGTTATATTCCACTGGCAACATGTTCCACACGCTAAAACAACTGCACTGTCAACTAACAAACAGCAACATGTTCCACACGCTAAAACAACTGCACTGTCAACTAACAAACAGCAACATGTTCCACACGCTAAAACAACTGCACTGTCAACTAACAAACAGCAACAGGCTTTAGTTGCATCCGTTGTAATAGCTCTTAGTGTTGTTGAGTGAGTCCCATAGCAATCTCCCATCCTGCCATAGTAATCTACCACCTCTCCATTGTAATCTCCCATCCTGCCATAGTAATCTACCACCTCTCCATTGTAATCTACCATCCTGCCATAGTAATCTACCACCCTGCCATAGTAATCTACCATCCTGCCATAGTAATATACCACCCTGCCATAGTAATCTACCTTCCTGCCATAGTAATCTACCACCCTGCCATAGTAATCTACCATCCTGCCATAGTAATCTACCACCTCTCCATGGTAATCTCCCATCCTGCCATAGTAATCTACCACCCTGCCATAGTAATCTACCATCCTGCCATAGTAATCTACCACCCTGCCATAGTAATATACCATCCTGCCATAGTAATCTACCACCCTGCCATAGTAATCTACCACCCTACCATAGTAATCTACCAACCTGCCATAGTAATCTACCATCCTGCCATAGTAATCTACCACCCTGCCATAGTAATCTACCATCCTGACATAGTAATCTACCACCCTGCCATAGTAATCTACTTTACTGCCATAGTAATCTACCACCTCTCTATTGTAATCTACCATCCTGCCATAGTAATCTACCACCCTGCCATAGTAATCTACCATCCTGCCATAGTAATCTACCACCCTGCCATAGTAATCTACCATCCTGACATAGTAATCTACCACCCTGCCATAGTAATCTACCTTCCTGCCATAGTAATCTACCATTCTGCTATAGTAATCTACCACCTTTCCATGGTAATCTACCATCCTGCCATAGTAATCTACCACCTCTCCATGGTAATCTCCCATCCTGCCATAGTAATCTACCACCCTGCCATAGTAATCTACCATCCTGCCATAGTAATCTACCACCCTGCCATAGTAATCTACCATCCTGTCATAGTAATCTACCACCCTGCCATAGTAATCTACCACCCTGCCATAGTAATCTACCATCCTGCCATAGTAATCTAAACCCCTGCCATAGTAATCTACCACCCTGCCATAGTAATCGACCATCCTGCCATAGTAATCTACCACCCTGCCATAGTAATCTACCATCCTGACATAGTAATCTACCACCCTGCCATAGTAATCTACCTTCCTGCCATAGTAATCTACCATCCTGCTATAGTAGTCTACCACCTTTCCATGGTAATCTACCATCCTGCCATAGTAATCTCCCATCCTGCCATAGTAATCTACCACCCTGCCATAGTAATCTACCATCCTGACATTGTAATCTACCACCCTGCCATAGTAATCTACCTTCCTGCCATAGTAATCTATCATCCTGCCATAGTAATCTACCACCCTGCCATAGTAATCTACCACCTCTCCATGGTAATCTACCATCCTGCCATAGTAATCTACCACCTTTCCATGGTAATCTACCATCCTGAAATAGTAAGCTACCATCCTGCCATAGTAATCTACCACCCTGCCATAGTAATCTCCCATCCTGCCATAGTAATCTACCACCCTGCCATAGTAATCGACCATCCTGCCATAGTAATCTACCACCCTGCCATAGTAATCTACCATCCTGCCATAGTAATCTACCACCCTGCCATAGTAATCTCCCATCCTGCCATAGTAATCTACCAACCCTTCCATGGTAATCTACCATCCTGCCATAGTAATCTACCACCCTTCCATGGTAATCTACCATCCTGCCATGGTATTCTACCATCCTTCCATAGTAATCTACCACCCTGCCATGGTAATCTACCATCCTGCCATAGTAATCTACCATCCTGCCCTAGTAATCTACCACCCTTCCATGGTAGTCTACCATCCTGCCATAGTAATCTACCACCTCTCCATGGTAATCTGCCATCCTGCCATAGTAATCTACCATCCTGCAATAGTAATCTACCATCCTGCCATAGTAATCTACCATCCTGCCATAGTAATCTACCACCTCTCCATTGTAATCTACCATCCTGCCATAGTAATCTACCACCCTGCCATAGTAATCTACCACCTCTCCATTGTAATCTCCCATCCTGCCATAGTAATCTACCACCTCTCCATTGTAATCTACCATCCTGCCATAGTAATCTACCACCCTGCCATAGTAATCTACCATCCTGCCATAGTAATCTACCACCCTGCCATAGTAATCTACAATCCTGCCATAGTAATATACCACCCTGCCATAGTAATCTACCATCCTGACATAGTAATCTACCACCCTGCCATAGTAATCTACCTTCCTGCCATAGTAATCTACCATCCTGCTATAGTAATCTACCACCTTTCCATGGTAATCTACCATCCTGCCATAGTAATCTACCACCTCTCCATGGTAATCTCCCGTCCTGCCATAGTAATCTACAACCCTGCCATAGTAATCTACCATCCTGCCATAGTAATCTACCACCCTGCCATAGTAATCTACCATCCTGCCATAGTAATCTACCACCCTGCCATAGTAATCTACCACCCTGCCATAGTAATCTACCATCCTGCCATAGTAATCTACCACCCTGCCATAGTAATCTACCACCCTGCCATAGTAATCGACCATCCTGCCATAGTAATCTACCACCCTGCCATAGTAATCTGCCATCCTGACACAGTAATCTACCACCCTGCCATAGTAATCTACCTTCCTGCCATAGTAATCTACCATCCTGCTATAGTAATCTACCACCTTTCCATAGTAATCTACCATCTTGCCATAGTAATCTCCCATCCTGCCATAGTAATCTACCACCCTGCCATAGTAATCTACCATCCTGACATAGTAATCTACCACCCTGCCATAGTAATCTACCTTCCTGCCATAGTAATCTACCATCCTGCCATAGTAATCTACCACCCTGCCATAGTAATCTACCACCTTTCCATGGTAATCTACCATCCTGCCATAGTAATCTACCATCCTGCCATAGTAATCTACCACCCTGCCATTGTAATCTCCTATCCTGCCATAGTAATCTACCACCCTTCCATGGTAATCTACCATCCTGCCATAGTAATCTACCACCCTTCCATGGTAATCTACCATCCTGCCATGGTATTCTACCATCCTTCCATAGTAATCTACCACCCTGCCATGGTAATCTACCATCCTGCCATAGTAATTTACCATCCTGCTATAGTAATCTACCATCCTGCCATAGTAATCTACCATCCTGCCATAGTAATCTACCATCCTGCCATGGTAATCTATCATTCTGCCATTTTGTCTCCAGTCTTCAAGCTCATCATCTCTTATTGGCTGAGAGGAGGATGGAAGGCTTTCCCGGCCAAAATCCTAATAAACAAAGGTGAGTTTAGATTTTAATAATCACCCGATTTGAATCCACCTCTCTCTCCTTTATTCAGTCTCTGTTCTGCTCTGAGACCTTTATTTTTCACCTTACCCTCCACCTCTTTCTCTGGCACATCTACCCCTCTCTCCATCTTTCTTTCCCCCATCTCTCCCTGACTCTCTCGTTCCAAACCTGATGTTTAATTCATCACTTGTTTCTACCATCCCTGCACCTCGTCCCTCTCTCTGTCAGGTGACAAACAATGACTTTTTGATGTGAAAAATGTAATGTGTGTAAGGCATCCGCCAACGCCAGCGCTACACACGCTGCAATGCACCACATCTTTGTCATTAAGACAACTGATTTCCCCCTAGACTACCTCTCTCTCCATCTCTCTGTCTTTCTTATTCCGAGGAAGGAAGAGTGTGTTTAAGACAGACTAAATGAGACAGTCACAGTAGTGAAGAGAGAAACATGGGAGGGGGGAAGAAGAGAGAGAGAAACATGGGAGGAGGGAAGAAGAGAGAGAGAAACATGGGAGGAGGGAAGAAGAGAGAGAGAAACGTGGGAGGAGGGAAGAAGAGAGAGAGAAACATGGGAGGAAGGAAGAAAAGAGAGAGAGAAACATGGGAGGAGGGAAGAAGAGAGAGATAAACATGGGAGGATGGAAGAAGAGAGAGAGAAACATGGGAGGGGGAAGAAGAGAGAGAGAAACATGGGAGGAAGAAAGTAGAGAAAGAGAAACATGGGAGAAGGGAAGTAGAGAGAGAGAAACATGGGAGGAGGGAAGAAGAGAGAGAGAAACATGGGAGGAGGGAAGAAGAGAGAGAGAAACATGGGAGGAGGGAAGAAGAGAGAGAGAAACATGGGTGGAGGGAAGGAGAGAGAGAGAAACATGGGAGGAAGGAAGAAAAGAGAGAGCGAAACATGGGAGGACGGAAGAAGGGAGAGAGAGAAACAGGGGAGGAGGGAAGAAGAGAGAGAGAAATATGGGAGGAGGGAATGAGAGAGAGAAAAAAATGGGAGGAGGGAAGAAGAGAGAGAGAAACATGGGAGGAGGGAAGAAGAGAGAGAAACATGGGAGGAGGGAAGAAGAGAGAGAGAAACATTTACCTCCACATATTTCTCCATCTTTCATTCATTGTTGAAGTTTCAAACAATAGCCCTGTTATCAAAAAGAAAGAGGCATTGAGTCAATATATGTTTCTTTGATCCTGAACTGTTCTGGGACTCAGTCCTGACACAAACAGGAGAGAGATTGCAGCAACATAAAAATAACTATTAAGGATAATTACAGAAGCCGTACCCCTTCCCTCCTTCCTTCACTTCATCTATCCCTCTCTTACTCTCTCCTCTCACACACAATGCAGATACTTTAGCTTCCCTTCCTCCTTCCCTTCCTCATTCCCTTCCCTTCGAATCCCCGAGCTGACAAGGTAAAATCTGTTCTGTCGCTGAACAAGGCAGTTAACCCAATGTTCCTAGGCCGTCATTGAAAATAATAATTTGTTCTTAACTGACCTGCCTAGTTAAATAAAGGTAAAATAAAAAAATAAAAAACCCTCCCTTCCACATTCCCTTCATCCTTCCTTTCCTCATTCCCTTCATCCTTCACTTCGTCATTCCCTTCCTCCTTCCCTTCATCCACACACAATCAATCATTATCCCCCTCAGGATATATACATAAGCCACGTGCATATGCTGAAGCGTCACCAAATGCCAAGTAATTAACATCTTAGGCCTCACTAGTAATGGAGACTTATTCTTCTAGCTTCTGATATCTACCACCCCATCTCCAACCCCCAGGATGCAGGGAGAGGGAGGGAGGGAGGGAGGGAGAGGGAGAGAGAGAGAGAGAGAGAGAGAGAGAGAGAGAGAGAGAGAGAGAGAGAGAGAGAGAGAGAGAGAGAGAGAGAGAGAGAGAGAGAGAGAGAGAGAGAGAGAGAGAGAGAGAGAGAGAGAGAGAGAGAGAGAATTTTATCTGAATTACTACAGCAGGGAAATATAGACTCAGCTAACTGCCTCCATTCACCATGCAGCACCATTTAGCAGTCATAAAATCAGCGTTCAAAGACACCAGCAGATACGGATCACCTCGACAGGCGACTGGGGTCCTCACTTTCATTAAAGAAGGATAAAGAAGAAGGAGGGATGGGGAGAGCAACGGAGGGAGAGAGGAGGGGAAGAAGGAAAGGCACTGTCCAATTGAGGGGGAGATGTGGTATAACTCTGTGATGTACAAAGGAGAGGAGAAGTGGAGGGGTAGGCGGGAAGGAGAGATGGGAGGAAGAGAGAGAGAGAGGTGGGGAAGAAGGAAAGGCACTGTCCAATTGAGGGGGAGATGTGGTATAACTCTGTGATGTATAAAGGAGAGGAGAAGTGGAGGGTTAGGTGGGAGGAAGAGAGAGAGAGGTGGGAGAACATGATGTGAGGTGTACAAGGTGTTAATAAGC